>NW_026922634.1:0-20301 GCF_032062105.1 Saccostrea cuccullata
GCTAACCTGTTGGTCGAACGTTCGGCCGATGAGCGTCTGTAACGCTTCTCCTCCTACAGTTTTGATCTGATTTCAATTTTACTTGGCACACAAAAACTACACTAAGATACATAAAAAGGACATCGGTTTTCGATGAACGGTGTTGCCATGGTTACTAAAAAAAGAATTTTCTGTGAAATTCCTTTCACTGTGCGACATAGCAATTCTTGCAGCCTATGAACTTTACACATTTCCATTCCCCCTCCTGGTTATTTCATTTGAATGAATCTCCAGATTAAATCAGGACTTAACAGAGATAATGTTGGCAGAAGACGGAACCTTTATGAAAAGTGAAGAGGCACTGGCACGTCAGCATTTTTTTATGCTGGGCTTTTTATAGGTAAATTTCCTTTCTAATTGGATTCCAAGGTAATGTTTTTTAATGCTGACTGTTATAGTCTGTCCCACGACCGGAACGTCACTACTTTTTGCAAAATATCTCAAAATAACTAAACACCTTGGACTTCAACCTATATCCGATTGGAAGATTGATTTTTTTCCAAACTTCCTGCATTTATCCGAACCCTCGAGGTCAACCGGTGTATACACACGGCGGCAAATTCAAAGTCTACGGGGATTTAACATTGTCAAAATGGCCACCGCTTCGGAAGGGGGTCATCCATTGTTCGTAATTTTCCGTACATTGCCGTCAGTAAGGAAATGACGTCACACACGTTCGGGAGTGCTCTATGGTTATCGACGTCCGAATTACCTATAACGCCCGAGACTGCCAAGTATATGTACTGCAAAAAATTACGTCTCCAACAAAACTTTCATACCCAGACTGAGACCGAAGGGATCAAAGATTCATTAAAGGGTTATACACTGCATAAAGCAAAGAGGTATGACTCACTTCATATATAACAGCATAAGGGGTGAGTAAATTGCCATCATCACCTTGCTTTACATTAAAAAAATCGAGGCTTGGTTATTGCAAATTTGGCTCGAGTGAAATGACTGCTTTTATATCACTAAAGCAGTATTAATATTTAAAAAAAAATGCTGTCTTACCTTAAGGTTTCTCCCTAGCTTTCCATATAAATCCAACCCCTTATAGTTTGTTGTAAACTGTGACACACGGTCAAAATAAGCTTCATGTCGTTTCTGTGTGAACAAGTGATGTCCTTACATGCACATGCCACAGATTTCCTGACTTTTTTTACATCCAACGCTTTAAACACATAAATCCTTCGTTGATATTTTATTTAAATCCCAGTGCAAGACAACATTTGTTGTCTGCATCAAACTACGTCACCAATGAATTTTGACCTTGCCCTTCCAAAACTTCCTGTAATATCAGTGTTAGGTAAATTCAGACCCAGTATATCTATTTTTGTTTCCCACAAATATAACAGAATACCAAAAATTAAAATATTCCTATACACACAATATTAAAGTACATAACGCATATTAAAAGAATTATGGATTTTTTTAATATAATTTTTTCCCTAAAACAATTTAACAGATTAAATTTTATTATTTTTCAGAACAAATATTTTATTGTAGGATACCAAATAGCTACCTGGTGAGAGACACGCAAAAGCACAAACATGGTTGTGTTCATTACATATATTAACTTAAGCCATAAGTACCCGCAGATATATTTTACAAGGTATGAAATAATGCAGATGTCTTGAGTTTGGTTTTCAGTCCCAACAAAATTTTTTTTGTAAACTTCAAGTATATTCTATGGAAGGGAATTACCGCCAAAAGTCTATGTATCTTGCTTTTATTCTTATTCTGCCTACTTCTTTATGCTTTGTTATTATTGTAATTATATGTCACTTTATTGTTTTCATATTCGTCTTCATTGCATTTCATTTTGACTTTTATCCTTCTTCATTTTGCCCTTACTTCTATGTTGCTTTATTCTTGTTAATTCATTTTACTTTCTTTTAAAATTGATACAGTTTCTTAAATGATTATCTCAATTACGAACGTGAATTCAATCACACTAAGAATGAAGCATATTCAATGAAGACGAATACAAGTTGTCAAAATTTAGTGCCGCATTATAACGCTAGGTGGCAGAGGTGTTCGCTACGAGTGATGGTAAAACTAGGTAAGCAAACCCGGGCCAGGGTTATTAAAGATTTTTCAATTTTCTGCCTTAATACTTTATCAATCGAACATCTGAAGGCCGAATCCGATCACCCGATCCGGAAACTCCATATTTATTTCCTCTGGGCACACGGAATAGCGGCCTCTTTTTTTAAACATAACTTTATATACCGGTACTTTACTGAATATGCTCATTGAAAGGCCGACCCACTTTTTGTAAGGGTAAGGGTCAAATAAGGTTAATGTAGTATAGTAGGGATAACATTTAAATTTGATACTATAGAAGAAGTTGAATTTAACCCAAAACCCACCCACCCCCTTTAATATGATTTCATTGGCATCGGAAGCAAAGTGAAAGTTGGGGCTGGGGGGGGGGGGGTTAAGCGTAAGAAATATTTTTTAGACCTTCAAAAAAAAACTTGACAAGCAAAAAAAAGGAGAAATGTCCACTGTCCAAACACAAAAATCCTATATCGTGTGTGTGTGGTGGTGATGGTGGTGGGGGGGGGGTTCAAATTTCAGTGCCAATTTCTTTTTTTCAAAACATCACCACTTTCCACATTTAAAACCTATGCTGCATCGAGTCCATGGAAAGTGTGTGGGGGGGGGGGGGAGCTAAACCTACGCAGTAATGTTCAATGTTATACTAAGTCTAACTTTGGGAAAAAGTGGGGGCTAAGACCCCCTCTCTCTCTGCGGTTCCGATCGACGCCTATGTATTTTCAAGTTTGGACAATTTCCTTGGTTTTTTGTTTTTTTTTTTTTTTTTTGTTTTGTTTTGTTTTTTTTTTTTTGCTTGTCAAGTTGTTTTCAACGGATAGCTTGAATTTTCAAAAACGATGCTACGTCACTGTTCTCTCGCCTGAAAAAATATCACTCCACTAAAGTTATTTGTTGGATAATTGAATTCCCGCTTTACAGTTTAATTGACATAAAAATGTTAAATATTTTGATTCTAGATGCCCCTTTATAAATTTATAAATTGAGTTGTTTTTCAGGACATTCCCAGGCGTGGATCTAGGAATTGAAGTTAGAGGGGCGCCAAAAGAAGGCAAGGGGTCTGGAGGCCGCCTTGAGGCTCCCAGTAGGTCAAGGGCAAAGTCCTGGTGGGGGCTCAGGGGCGAACCCCCGGAAGCCCCTGGGTTCTAGAGATTTTGTAGGGTAAAAATGAGGTCTACCATGTAGGCATATTTACATTTTCTAGACGAAACTGTGATTTATGTTAACTTTGACAATTTTAGGGGGTTGGGGGGGGGGGCGCTGGATGCGCCCCCTCCTAAATCCGTCACTGGTTCCACTGAACTGAACTTTATTTCACGACAGATAGTAATTGCTCCTGCGTGTGATTCTAGGGACGGGGCTTTGCAAAGGATTGAGGAGTGTTATTGGTAGGCAAAGTTGGAACCAGGCTACACCCCAGGCATACTAGAAACTCCCCAGTCTCTTTTCATGCATTAATATTTTATATTGAAATAGCACTTTTTAATAAAGAAAAGAAATATCTTTTAGTACACACCGTATTATACATCAGCTAGGACTCAGGAGAGTTAAAAAAAAATCTTAAAACTTAAAAATTCTGTATTTGATGGTGGGGGGGGTCGTCAACTTTTTTTCAGTACCAAATATAACTCATATGTACATATGCCACTAAGTACATGACTACTTTAATATATGAATTGACTACATTGTATTAGCATGTGATTAGTACTGCAACAAAAAGTGTAAGGGATGGGGGCAACAAGCCTTTCGCTGAACTTTTCCAGTAGTAAAAAGTATGTTACGTTTAGGAAAATGTTTCGTGGCATCCTCCCCTCTACCGGTGAAACTTACCCCATAGGAGGTCGTACAGACGGAAGTCAGTATATATATATTGAGACTTGGTAGTATGATTGTATAACGTCCCTTTAAATTGGAGAATTTTTAACTGAAATGGAGAAACCACCTCTTGCCGGTGGATAGCTGCAAATTTGTCCTATATACTCGGCACTTATAGCCATTGTGCAGTGGGGGACTCTTTTATCGGGCCAGCACCTATTACTACTACTATTAATAATACGCTCTAGATCTCATCCGAAGGACCGAACTCCACGTCCCATAGTGGGATTCGAACCCACGACGTATTGATTGACTCCTTACTACTGTGTTTCGTGACCCTAGAGCAGACGCCGTAACCACAGTGCCACGCGGGCGATTGCACCCGAGTGGAGGGGCATCCGGGGGGGGGGGGTCATTATCCATTTGTACTCGTGAAGATTATCTATGTTAAACTAAATGGTTAAAATGATTTAATTATTAACCACTATTAAATGGTTTCATTTAAACATTTATTCGTGTAGGACGTATAACTTTTCTTAAAAAACTGAATACGTTAGCATATAAACATTGTTTTACAATTTAAAAAAATATTCGGGGGTGGGGTTGCTATGAAGGGGACGAATTGCTATATACAGCTAGATTCCCCACGGAAGACTAGCTATATATGAAACTTCCCCGGGGGAAGTCTCACTGAATAGTCTTCCGAAGGAAGCATCACTATGTAGTCAGTCTTCCAGGGGAAATTAATCTTACCATTTTCCGAGGGAATGGCAATATCGGGTACATACCTGAACTTATAACAAACATCATTTGAAAATTTAAGTTCGATTGATAAAGTATCAAGGCAGAAAATTGAAAAATCTTTAATAACCCCGGTTCGGTTTTGCTTACCTATTTTTACCAACATTCGTATAGCGAACACCCTGCCACCTAGCGTTATAATGCGGCACTAAATTCGGACAACTTACATTCGTCTTCATTGAATTTAGTGCCGCATTATAACGCTAGGCGGCATTGTTTACATGATTGAATTTACGTTCGTAATCGAGATAATCAAGATAGTTTATTTAAAAAACAGTATCAAATTAAAAGAAAGTAGAATGTATTCGCAAGAATAAAGCAACATAGAAGTAAGGACAATATAAAGAACGATAAAAGCTCAATTGTAATATAATAAAGACGAATACGAAAACAATAAAGTGACATATAATTACAATAATAACAAAGCATAAAGAAGTAGGCAGAATAAGAATAAAAGCAAGATACATAGATTTTGGCGGTAATTCCCTTCCATAATATTCATTGACAATTTCCTAATACACAAACATGTATATTCCTAATTCACCTATATCATATACCTAGTAGTGTATCAGCCCTGTTTAGACTAGGCGAGACACGAATGGGAAGTAGGGCTGTCTCGTCCTCAGGGCTGAGATATCTCTGTCTCGGCCTGTTGTCAAGGGATGGTCCCAGTATGTATTAAGTATAAATTTATATTTAAGAAATAAATACAGACTAAAATCTTTAAAAATTATTTATTTGTGCTAGAATATTGAGAAAACTGTTTTTAAAATTGTAAAATACTTTGGAATTATTTTATTATAACTGTATAAAATAGGCAAAGTAATTTTGAAATACTTTTACTGTGTCAGTAAAACTTAAATGTTCAGAACGAACATCGATATTGCGAGTTCTTGATATGGTGAAGTTTTCTTGGATCCCCAGCTAGGCAGCCATGTAATTATAATGAATTCCTTATATGGATGAAACAAATTTTAACTTTGCTATTTATCCTAGTTTTACTTAATAAGTTAAAACTAAAAATTGGGACTTTTTATAAGACCTTTCTGAGAAATTCAAACAACCTTGAAGGACATTGAGAAGTTATAAATATTATCATGATAAAATGAAAATTAATTGTTGCTCGAAAAGATTGAAATTTCAAGCTTCATTTTGAGACTATGAATTAAATTGTAAATTAAAGAGTTATCCTTTCTGTCTGAGGATCCTTAGGTATCTTAACAGTAAAATTATAAATTACTTCAAACATAAAACAGTTTTAAATTATAGGATAAACCAGTTTGTTTGAACTGTTTCATTGTTTTATTAATTCAGTAAAATTTAAAAATATTTTACAAGATAAATAATTTGTTATATATGTCCTATATTAAAGGATATTATATGAATTTCAGAGGAATAAATGTTTATAAAAGTCAAGCGCCCACTGATGCTGAAGTGTTGAGTCCATGTTGTATTAAAGACATGAAACAGAAGTGAGAAAATGTCGACATCAGTCATCTATGAATGAAGATGGAGATCAAGTGACTAGTCTCATCCTAAAATTTCTGATGAAAATGGTGTTGTCTGGCTCATCCAATGACCACTCCATTTGCAGACTACCAGGTAATCTTTGGTTTTGTCAATACTTTAATTTGTGCCTGCAAAAATTGATGATAAAACATTTTAATTTGTCATAAGATTCAGTGCATAAAAAATACTTATAAATTTGTGCAAAGTGAAATTTAAAGATACATTAAAAATTCAGATCATGTTCGTCATATTAAGTAACATGAATTGTTTACTTATTAAAAATACATATACTTGGTTAATTCTCATTTTCAGGTTCCAATCTGAAGTATACGTAGGAAGAGTAAAATCTTTTTCATTCAAATAACTACTTACTAGCTGTGATCCAGATGAACGTCCTGATTGTTTTGTCCAACATAAGATGACTTACGATCAATCTGACACATTAATCTGAAAAATTGAGTGAACATCCTTCTTCTTGCATGTCTTTGTTATGGTATCTTGTCTCTGCATGGTCATCATAACTTTGCACTCTTGTGAATAATGTAACCTATAAAACATCATTTTGTAAGTTAGTAATAAAAGTACATGTATAATCAAATATTCTATGCTTCATTCATTAATATATTTTTGATCAAGGTTTGTTTATTCTTTCAAATGGTGAGATTGTGCATTATTAAAGGTGCTTTTACACAGATTTGAAGTTAATATTTTCTCAAATATCCTGTAAAATATGATGACTATCACATATATTGCAATAGCATTTAATTCACACAAATATATTACAAGAGGCACTTGGGCCACATTGCTTACCTGAATAGCTTTGATCATGCAGTTCTTTACAAGATTAACCCCTTGTTATACCTTCTCTACCCCCGGGTCATAATTTGTACAATATAAAATCTACACTACCCTACAGTGATTTTGCATAAGTTTCAGCTTTACTTTCCCAGTAATTCCCTAGAAGAAATTTTTTATAGAATTTTTTAATAAATACTGAGTATATCAATGTAAAAGTTTGGTTCCCTATTGTGGCCCCGACCTACCCCCAGGGTCATAATTTGAACAATTTAGAATCTACTCTATCCCAGGATGCTTCCACATAAGTTTCAGCTTTTCTGTCCCAGTGGTTCATGGGAAAAAATTTAAGGATACTAAGAGAATAATATACAATTGAAAGATTAGAGGGAAAATTGTAATAGACATCAGGTGCTCAGAGCGTCAAAAATTCATTCTCAATACATGTACAGTGGACCTTCAGATATCCGAACACCAGATTACTGGATGCTTCAGTATCTGGATGATTTTTCATCAGAACAAAATTTTTTAACGTTTAATATTTTTTTCTTGTTTAGCAGATAATTCAGATATGCGGATGCTTCACATATCCGGACAAATTGACAAAGCGGACGGATAAATGAGGCTCCACTGTATTTAAAAGAGACAGGATATTTTGAATATCTTGAATTTTAGAGTAAACTTACTACTTATGCATATTATCTTTGCTTTAGCCAAAGGTTTCTGGTCTGCTTCTCTCCTTATATTGCAGTGTCTAAATCAAGCTTCATATTGCTGAAAGAAGAGAAAGTGTCATAAAAGTGTATAACAGGACATCAATTTCATCATAAACTAGAGTGTTCCAATTTAAGAAACAAATGTGTCACTTGCTTTTAGCTTCTTTATTAAGATGTATCTAAATCTATGAGTGGCCAGCTATTTTTATGCTACTGGCCGGCATATACAGTATGCAACCCTCAACTGAATAATTTAGTTGAAATCATTATAAAAAATTATTAATTTATCATTTAACATGTTAATATGCGTTTCAAAGCAATTGCCACATTGCTTGATCAACTTTGTGGGACCCAATCCCAATGTAATCTGATTCTCATATTAATGTTTAAGATATCAGTTTGTGTGGTTTCTGAATATCATACAGTTTCAAAGAACAGTATTATAAGTTAATAAACATGAATAAATGTTAATCTATCAACACCGCCACCCAAAAGTCTTAAGTTTAAATTGACTGGGGTATTTCTTTGCAAAGTAGGTCAAAGGTCAAGTCAACCATGCTATACAAATACTAGCAAATAAGGATAAAATGTTTTGTTTGATGTACTCCGACTGACCCATCAAAATGCCCCAACAATTTTTATAAGCAACTTGAATTTTTTTTTAAAATTTAGTTTCATTAAATAGAAATAGAGACTGTTTCATTTTAAAACTGTGGTATATGATTTCTGAATTCTCTTGGATGCTTTTAGTTAAATTTTTTTTAATGATTAATATTTCATCTGTCTATAGTTATCTAGTGTGTATTGAAAACTGTTATACTGTTAAACATTAATAAATTTCGGAGTCTGCAATTTTTTAATGACACTTTATAATCACTTTGATCAATACTATTAAGCCAAAAAAAAAAGCTACCTATACCTACTCTCCTTGAAAAATGTGTGTCAGAGTATATCAAATAAAAATAATTTAATCATGGCCTGCAGTTTTTAAAAACAATTACTTAGATGATAATCTTCTAGAGTTAAGGAAACAGAAATTTTCAAATTAAGTTCACATTTAAGCAGTATAGGACTTTATACAGAGAAATGATGATGTTGAGGCTATGTGCAGCTTGAAAATAGCATTCACTTGTCCTCTCCCAACTCAGGATTAGGTTGGCTGGTAGGTGAGAAAATTATTATCAGAAAATTTAATATAAATTTTATTAATTTATCCCCCCCCCCAAAAAAAAAATGATTCCTGGAGATTACAAAAAAAAATTGTGTCATTAGCCAGTTGGTTGGGACAGGGCAATCAAACTTTTTTTTAAAGAGGACCTGGCTGAGAATTTGAACTCATAGTATGTGCATGACAGTATTGATGGGAATTTGTCTCTGGTGTTATATGTACATATTTACAAGTCTGTACTCAGATTCAGATGAAACGATTCAGCCTATCTTAACTTTCTATGCTGATCAAATTATACAGACATGTTCTTTCTGTTTTCCTTTGATGAATAGTGTTTAAATTACTTTCTCATTTAAACTGCAAGGTCAAGAAAATGGTTTCCTGAAACAGCCAGTACATGCATATTCATCTACTTTATGTCTGGTTCTGCTAATTAATTCATCAATATGCATGCATGTACATGATTCACCATTAGAACTCAATCCTGTTTGATTGACAAAGATTTGATTTAAAAAATGCATGCACATATTTTAATATTATAAAGTTTTGAAAAATAATACTAAAATGTGTTATCTATTGAAAACTCTGTTTTGATGCTCCCAGGGTGTTGATACTACACATAAATGTAAAATTAAAAATGTTCTTTAGATCTATAGCTTGTTATTATATGTGCCAAATGCATGTACATGAAATGGTATAAATTGAAAATGAAAGTAGAAATAAACTTAAGTTGATTTGCTATGATAATCAGCTGTGCCTTTCTTTATGGTTATTTTTCACCTACTTGTTTAGCCATCTTCTTGTTCTATTATAATCATAGAGATTTTTCACACATGGGCTTTCATACAGACCGCTACAGGGCACAATAACCATGAGCACTTACCAAATACAAATAGCTGAAATCGTTGTATCCAATGTCATCAATATCACGCGTTTTGAAATTTATACACTCTTACCATTTGTAGACATTTCTTTCTTGTGTGTATATAAGCTAGTAAAACAACAAAAGCGCAAAAATACCATAGAAATAATAAACAACTTACGTTTTAAACACTGGCGAGCTTGCATCATCATGTCAACATCCATTCTCCACAAGTTGTACTTCGTTAGATTCGGGCTATTTTCTCGAAGTTAATAATTAAACTTGTTAATTGCTGTTAAAATTAATTTTAATTCAAAGTGAAAGTTGTATTATCAATGAAAGCAATTTAAATTAATTCCTTTAATTTTTAAAGATTTTTCGGAAATTTATTTTGCAAAGGACGACTACTCCCTTCAATAACTGGTTCCCGGCCCCGTAACCTAGACGTTAATGGACGAGTTTACCATGTTAAATCCCCGTAGACTTTGAATTTGCCGCCGTGTGTATACACTGGTTGACCTCGAGGGTTCGGATAAATGCAGGAAGTTTGGAAAAAAATCAATCTACCAATCGGATATAGGTTGAAGTCCAAGGTATTTAGTTATTTTGAGATATTTTGCAAAAAGTAGTGACGTTCCGGTCGTGGGACAGACTATAGTAGTTATCCTTCTATCCATGTTTTTATAGGACTGAGCGCCATCCAAGGAGGGCCATTTTTTTATCAACTAATATCTGTCCTTGACCTCCCAGACTCTGAAGAGACAAAACAGTTTGTTAACGGGTTAAGGAGAGTTGGTGTTCATCAGGTGAATTTTTGATAATATTTTATTAATTCCTTTAAAAGTATGTGTGTGTCCAAATTATAAGACAACATTTATCTGTGTGGCATTTACGAGTTGTATATATATATGGTTTACATGTTTACATTTACCAACAGAAAGAGGAGAGATATATTTGGACAATCTAAACCATGTTTATACATTAAAAGAAGCCGCAATTAAAATTTCTATTTTATTCGACTATCTTAAATACGTGCATTTAAACAAATCTGTCACAGGTTAAACTTCAGATATACCAATGAATATCTTTTCAATGTTGCAGATGATAACAAAAAAGGGAAGGATTAAGTACCTTTTTATGCCGTCCCCCACAGACTCTAAGACGGTGAACAAGTTCTTACACCTGATGAATGTGGAATTTAGCGAAGAAGGCACAAACAGTAAGGGAGGAAGCAGCATTTAAGTCATTCCTCCGCTATTTTGCGAGAAGTTTATGGTGAGTTTAAAGTTTATAAGCAGTTTTTTAGGGTGTGTGTAGAGAAAGAAATCCAATGCCGTTATGTAATATAATGGGAAAAGCACATTTCATTTACCAGATGCAATAATAGTAATGAACTTGCAGCGAAAGCTGATCAGAACTTTGGGTGCATAATGTATAAATCAGGTTGCCAAGCATGTACGAGGGTCGTCCAAAAAGTTCGTGGACAATGACGTTTTTGTGAAAATTAATGGTTCTGTATAAAACTTTTGGATATCAAAATATTTCTTATGAAAAAGCAAATCAGAATGATTTAATTTTTATGGATGGAACGTAATATTTTTGTAAAAATCTGGGTCTTTAAAGGTCGCGGATAGTGCGCACAGACCAAGGTTTAAATGACATAAACTGTGATATAAAGTGTTTGCATTAAAAGGATTATTTTCTATATAAGACAAATCAAAAATTAATAAAAATTGTACGTAACAAAAATAAAGAGGCTATAATCATTTTATGACATCCTAAGTATCGCTTCCCATATTACAAATACTAAGCAAAAATCCTAACAAATATGTGTCAAAACTCGACATAAAAAACGACGTTGTCATTCTGCACGGACCAGCGTCCGATCAAAAAATAAGATTTTATACGGTTGAAACGATCTAAGAGACAAAATATTTATTAAAACCATTCAAAATTTTTGAAATATATTTAGTGTATCAATTTCAGATTGGTATATACGATTTTTCAACTGTGTGTACAAATTCGAAGACACTACAAGAATTTAAAAACGCATGTAGTTTACTGAAAATGGAGATTTCTATTCATGACGTTGTTATAAATCTAGCACAGCGTCGGACTAGGCTGTGCTGTTTTATACAAACTGTTTTTTAGATGACGCTCGTAAATTTTTTGAATTGTTTTGAATTTGAAGAAACAAATACATTATAACCTATACTTAAAGATTATTGCTAACACTTAGAAGTGCGTTGCGCCATAAAAAAGAAATGAAATGTGTGTCCATGAACATGTGTTAAGTCAAAATCCAAATGTTTGACGTTATAATGAAATTAGCTTAACATCAGAATGGTCCGTGCGCACTATCCGCGACCTGTAAAGACCCTGATTTTTACATAAATATTACGTTCCATCCATAAAAATTAAATCATTCTGATTCCCTCGTGTATTCATTGCAGAAGAACGTCAATATGTTTGATACAACAAAGTTTTTTTTTCCGAGATTTTAAACAATTTGGATGTTTGTGGCTTAGCGGAGAAAAAAATTCATTGCTTTATAATTTACGTAAAATTATAAGCTCACCTGAGCTAAAATCTCCATAGGCTAGTTTTTACTAAACTTGCCACAAAAGCATCCTTTTGTAAAGGGGACTCAAGTTTGTTCAAATTAATGATGTGGCACGCCCACTTTAGAGGGGAGATAATTAAGAAATAGTGAAAATTTGGTGGCATCTTTTAAAAATCCACTGGGCCAAAAAAATTGAAATTTCAGTCACACTTTCCTCACGTAGTTCAGATTCAAGTTTGTTCAATTATGACCCCCCCCCCCCGGGGGGTCGCAATGGGGAATCAAAGTTTTACAAAGGAATATATAGGAAAGAAAATCTTGAAAAGTCTTCTTCCTAAGAACATGATTAGTCATAATAATTCAGAAGCATCCTCAGGTGGTGTAGATTCAAATTCAGATCCATAGGGATAGGGCAAGGCCTCAATAGAAGATCAAATGTCGGGACCACTTTCATATTTAAAACTTTTCAATACTGCTTTTTCCTTGCCAAATTGCTCAGATAAACGATGTGGCCGATGAGCCTCTTGTTAATAATTCTTTAAGGGTAATAATCACCAGCAATTTAAACGGCATTGGAGCTTCTGCTTTGATCTGGGACTGATGCAATTAATCACTATAACCACTTTTGGAATTCTTCGCTAGCTACAGCTATGGATATTATCAATTGCAAGGTCACATCAAATAGACCGCCCTCTGTGCTTATTACCAATTATAACCCTGCAGTAAAAAAAACTCGGGAAAATAAAATTATCAAAAAAGATGAGCATTGTTCTGTAATTTTCCCGGTATTCTTTATAATTGGATATAAGCGACATAGAAACCTGAACGAGTTTTTAAACTCGACTGGTCGGCATATCAATTAACGCATCAGACAATTGGAGTAAGTGAGCAGATTTGTACCAAGGTGGCTGTCAATAACCCAAGAAACACTCTAAACAAACAGCCCATATATTTTCTCATGCATGCATTTAACTCCTTCATCGCGATAGTGTGACGGGTACAAGATAAATGATGAGCACGCCCTCAACATTCTTCCGTTTTGTTTCACCAAAATTGTGAAACACTGGTTTCTTTCGCTAGAATCCAAATTCAAATCATCTTTAGCAACGTTTAAGGAAGTGTTTTTCTAACGTTTTAAGGACCATGAGACAGTGGATGAGAACCTAGACCACATCGTACATAACCAAAATGAAACGGTAGAACATTTTCTATTCAGGTTTCAACAAACAACATATGATTCCGAGCTGCACAAGATGAAATGCTCCCATTAAGCTTGGCTTAATGGTAGCTTATAGGTGCTTCATGGTGGCTTAAAGGCCGCCTTTAAGCCACCATTAAGCACCTATAAGCCACCATTAAGTAACCATTAAGCCACCATTAAGTCAAATTTCTAACTTAATGGTAGCTTAATGGTGGCTTAATGGTTACTTAATGGTAGCTTACAGGTCTTTAATGGTTGATTTTAGACAGTTTTAAAGTCACCATTAAGCCACCATTAAGGTAGACTTACAGGTGCTTAATGTCCAAACTCCATTAAGCTACCATTAAGCCACTATTATATATATAAGCCGCCTTTAAGCTCTCTTTAAACTGCCTTTATTCAACCTTTAAACTGGCGTTTCACATGTTCAAGGGGGTATTTCGCATATTTTAAGGTGGCACTTTTCATATTAACCTCTCTTTAACTTGGTAAGAAGATAATTATTTTCAGGGTATTATGTGAATAAAATTCCTTTTGCTTAAATTACTGTTAAAATATTCTTTCATAATCAGACTAAAAGAAAGAGATATTGGTTAATATATGGGTGAAAAATAATTTTTATAGTGATTTGTTATCAATATTATAAATATAAAGTTCGCGAAGTTCTTGAATTGGTAAAAATAATGAAAAAGAACGAAATTAAAAAAAAAAGTAATAATAATCGCCACAGTGGGGGCTCGATCCCTTGACTATAGGATTACATGGCAGACGCCTTATCCATTAGACCATCGCCGCTCTTGATTTATGTAGAAAATATAAAATATTTAACCTTTATCTTTTACAGAATTTGCATAGGCGTCGGAAATATTTTTCGTTTTGGAAATATTTTTGGTACTGAAGTTCGATTCGATCCCCCCCCCCCCCCCCCCCCCCCCCCACGAAATAGGATTTTCGAGTTTGGGAAACTGAAACTTACTTTCCTTTTTTTCGTTGTTGCTTGTCAGGTTATTTTTGAAGGTACAAAATTTTTTTTTTACACTTAGCCCCCCCCCCCCACTTTCAGTTTGCTTCCGACGCCAATGATTTGTTTGGACTTAAAAAATTTTGTTGAACGTTTCCAAATTATTAATTAAAAAAGAAACAGTTTCTTTTGTGGATCTTTTTGAAAGGCTTATATCACATTAATATTTCTAAACCATTGATTTCGGCTTTTAGATTGATGTAGTGTGATTGAGTTCTTCGCTCTGTTATTCGATTTATACATGTAAGCATTAAATCATGATTGAAAATAAATTAATTATAGATAAAACACAAAAATCTATCATCGAAAATGAAAGACGAAAAAAGAGATTCTGCCATATTTTTTAATATACTGCGGATATTGACTGTAAAGTTTCTGTGTCAACAATTTAGTGACAATCCTCGCACAGGATTTACCAGGTTAAATTTTACGTTTACAAAAACTTTTTTTTAGAATGTCATATTCAGTTTCAATTTTTTTTTGTATCATAATGGGTATCAAAATAATTGACTTTTTATGATGAATCATAATTTTTAATTTGTTATATGCTTGCGTTGAATTTAAATTTTGTAAAAAAAAAATGATCGTCAAAATCTGGCAGTGTGCGTTGTACACGTGTGTATAGTTTCCTGTTAGTTAACCGGGGACGGGGAGACACCAATTAAGGTCTATTGTCTGACCAGTCGGTTTACTGTACACTGATCTTCTGTTAATCTTACCCCGTTTCTCAATGTGTATACATCTGGTCGGATGTTATGTTTAGTCTGATCGGCTGAACTTCTGCAAATCGATTTTAAAATAACAATCATTGAAGACCGACTAGATTTTGACAGATACTTAACGCTGCATTCTTTAAAAAAATAACGAATTATTTAAAATTATTCATGATATAAAATCCATTAAAAAGTTTTTATGGTAAAAGTCAATCTTTGAAAATTAAACATTTGTTTACCAGTAGCCCATCCCCCCCAAATAAAATAAGAGAGATTTTTTCCTGAGAGTAGACTTATTAAAATTATATTCCTGTCAATTCTGTAGCGGAATCTATCTTTTAACACATGAAATAAAAATTACATGATTTTGTTTTTAAGTAGTAATATTTATTCTGTGTTCATGGATAAAGATAATTTTAAGAGGAAAATGATTTTCGGTATTGAAAATTTAATATATTTCACAAGGACTTGCTCCCGGTGTGTAATAATTATTATAGGATTAAACGTTCTTTTTGAAAAATTTATCGATGAGTAAACTCTTGACATTTTACTCACAAACTAAATAAAAGTGCGAAGCACTTTTATGTTAAGTTTGTGAGTAAAATGTCAAGAAGTTACACATCGATAAATTTTTCAAAAAGAACGTTTAATTCTTATAATTCCAATCTCGAATTTTTAAAAATATTTTAAATTATTTCTCTTTGAGGCCTCCATACAATCCGTTAATCTGGACGGCGTAGGAATACATTTTACCGTAAAGGAACGTAATCGAGACGAATTTCGATAGAGTTCAACTTAAATTGTCAAAACAATCGATAAATAAACTTATAACAACTAATGGAATGCTGTTTAAGTCAACAAATATCGTAATTACGAGTTTACTTCAGAATAGTTCGTCTTTGACCATGGCCATGTTGACATAAACAACAACTCTCATAGCGAAACTTGCAGACAGACGACGCCTTCAATTTGCACTTGTTTATTCAAATATTGAGGAACAATATAGAAAGTTAATAGGAAATTGATGCTAATAGGGCAAGAGCTTGAGGTACGTTTCTTTTCCCTGTCAAAACGATACAGACTGAGCTTATTTTCTGCGTATGAACGTTGAGACAGCGGTTTTTAAAATTCACACTCGTGATCGGACAGTGACATAAACATTTTCACGGCGTCCATCAGTTAGGCAGTCTAGTATGTTGCCAGTTTTGTTTTACTTTAAGAACAGACCCAGAAATAACTGCTTTCATTGTTTATACGATAACCTAGTAGTGTCATCAAGAAAGTAGTACTGATTGAAAGAATTTATCGATGTGTAAAAATTTTCTGGAACGTGTTCTCGTCCAATCAAAACACAGGAAATCAATAGATAAAATGAAGATTGGAATTATTTATTTCTAAAAATCATATACACTAAAAATAAAAACAACGCATGTAATAATGATTTATTTTTTTTATTTTTTTAAATAATATACGGTTCTGATAAAGGATGTCTTGTTTTATTATCACTGTAAATGATAAAAAAAAAATTAGACACATCGAGCATATCCCTGTGGCTATTAGCTAACTTTGTTCTCAGTGATCTAGTTTATGCATGTTCACAAAAGAAATCTTGAAAATTATGATCGAGACATTTTGCATAAATGATATCAAAATAACTAACAGTTAGTTTAAAGATTCTATATAAGATGCGTAACAGTATAATGAGGTTTGACCATTAATTCACCATTAAGCTCAGCTTAATGGTGGCGTAATGGTAGCTTAATGAAGTTTGGACATTAAGCACCTGTAAGTTGCAGCTTAATGGTGGCTTAGAGGAATTAACTTCTTTAAGCCACCATTAAGTCACCATTAAGCTACCATTAAGCAATTGCTTAAAGGTGGTATTTCGTCTTGTGCTGCCAGAGAAGTACCTTGTGAATAAGGCAATAAAAGGACTTCAGCCATCCATTAGAACATGACAACTCATCAAATTTTTATGTTATATATGTGTATATTAAATTATTCAATTACAAATTTAAACAAGAGGCCCACGGGCCTTATAGGTCACTTGAGTATTGTGTAACAACTTTCAAACAATTAAATTTGGTTTGTGTTTTAAACCAGAGGCCATGAAATTCACAATTTTGAAAGAGACACCATTGCTTATCATAATTAAAAATACTCTACTTACTCAATACCCAGAGGTAGATCAGAGTTACAAAGAGAAAATGTTCTTCCACTTTATAACCAGTTGTGCACCTCACCCAAAAAGAACCACTGACCCTGGGGCCACATATTTCAAAATTTTGCAAATTTTATCATAAAATGGTTGATTAATACCAAAGAGCAGGTTTCAAAGCATTAATTTATTTTCAGAATATGTAACCCCCCCCCCCTCGGGGCATAAAAAAAACATTTTGCTAGATGCACCTTTCTTCATCATAAATATATATACTTGGATCATTGGCATAAAATTCACAATTATGGAAAAGGCACTCTTGCTTTTCATAACTATATGCTTAGTTAGTTTATTTAATACTCAGAAGCAGATAAAAAGATTTTCAAAGAATAAATGCATTTTCACTATATAATCTATAGAGCCCCGCCCAAAACACCAGAACCCCTGACCCTGGGGCCATAAAATTCACAAATCTGGAAGAGGCACTCTTGCTCATCATAACTATGTACTGAGTTAGTTTATTTAATACCCAGAAGCAGAGAAGAAGATTTTCAAAGAATAAATGCATTTTCACTATATAATCTATAGAGCCCCGCCCTAACACCAGAACCCCTGACCCTGGGGCCATAAAATTCACAAATCTGGAAGAGGCACTCTTGCTCATCATAACTATGTACTGAGTTAGTTTATTTAATACCCAGAAGCAGATAAGAAGATTCTCAAAGAATAAATGCATTTTCACTATATAATCTATAGAGCCCCGCCCTAACCCCAGAACCCCTGACCCTGGGGCCATAAAATTCACAAATCTGGAAGAGGCACTCTTGCTCATCATAACTATGTACTGAGTTAGTTTATTTAATACCCAGAAGCAGAGAAGAAGATTCTCAAAGAATAAATGCATTTTCACTATATAATCTATAGAGCCCCGCCCTAACACCAGAACCCCTGACCCTGGGGCCATAAAATTCACAAATCTGGAAGAGACACTCTTGCTCATCATAACTATGTACTTAGTTAGTTTATTTAATAGCCAGGAGCAGAGAAGAAGATTTTCAAAGAAATAATGCATTTTCACTATACAATCTATATAGCCCCGCCCTAGCACTAGAACCCCTGACCCTGGGGCCATGAATTTCACAATTTTGGTAGAGGACTCAATGCTTATTACATTCATGCTAACAGTTTGCCTGCTCGATGTCCATGAGTAAAGAAGAAGATTTTTAAAGATTGCAATAATTTTAGTGGTTTTGGCCCCTCCCCTCAAACCCCAGGGGGGCGGGGACCATGAAATTCACAATTTTTGTTTCCCTTCACCCATAGATGCTGTATACCAAATTTGGTTGAAATCGGTTCAGTGGTTTCAGAGAAGAAGCTGAAAATGTTCAAATGTTAACACACGACACACGACGCACGACACACGACGACGGACGAAAACGGATAGCAATAGGTCACCTGAGTTACTCAGGTGACCTAAAAAGATTATTAAAATCCAAAAATAGTGATAATTTCAAGATAAAAGATGGTTATTTTCCATTGTAAAGTTGCAACATGCTATATCGTTTTTTATGTGTTCATAGTAAATTATTTCATGGTGCTAGATCTATGGAACGCCATAGCTGTCTTATGTGGCTCTTTTATATTATGCTGTGGTTATTTTATATGAAGATGGTGCTCTTTTATATTATGCTGTGGTTATTTTATGTGAAGATGGTGCACTATTATATTATGCTGTGGTTATTTTATATGAAGACTTTGCTCTTTTATATTATGCTGTGCTTATTAGGGCCCCGCAAGGATTTGCGGGTGCCCAATAGTAATCACTCTGTCCGTCCGTCTGTCTGTCCGTCTGTCACTCTTCCGTCCACAAATTTTCTGTTTTTTTCTAATAACTTTTTTTATGGTTGTCCAATCAAGTTCAAATTTGGTATGGTAGTTCAGTAGGCAGAAATACATATTTTGATGCTAAGTTTGGTTCTATATGTTTTCTGGTTTGGAGCTGGGGTGGTGGGGTAGATTCCTTAACTGAGCATAAGAATGAATGGGCAACTTTTTTATGGTTGCCCAATCAGGTACAAATTTGGTATGGTAGTTCAGTAGGCAGAAATACATATTTTGATGCTAAGTTTGGTTCTCTGTGTCTTCTGGTTTGAAGCTGGGGTGGTGCGGTAGATTCCTTACCTATGCATAAGAATGAATTAGCAAAGAGAGATAACTGCTGAGAATGTTACCATCGTATACTTGGAAGGCTGAGCAATATATCTTCTTTGGGATTAATTTAACCTTCCACATGAAGAAAATCCTAAGCATTATCTTAAACTGTCACATTGAGATTAATGAATGTACTGCCTCTGTCTGCAAATGAACTTTGTTTTGAAGTTAAGGTCAATTTTGAATGATGTGTAGTATTGTGTTCATTCTCTGAAATATGGATTTAAAATAATTATTTAATGTTTATACTTTATTTGATTTATGATAATTTTATTGAATTCTAAGATCAAGATATATATATATATATATATATATACTAAGATATTTTTTTTCATTATGACTTTTTTTTATTTTTTCAATTATTAAGGTCTTCCGTTTCCAACGGAAGACCTTATTGTTTTCGTTCGGTTTCTTTTTCTCTATTATTATTATTAAGGTCTTCCGTTTCCAACGGAAGACCTTATTGTTTTCGTTCGGTTTCTTTTTCTCTATTATTATTATTATTATTAAGGTCTTCCGTCTCCAACGGAAGACCTTCTTGTTATTCTTCGGTTTCTTTTTCCCTATTATTATTATTATTTTTTTTTCCAACCGATTTTTGTGCACGCGGTTTCTCAGAGATGGCTTAGCCGATTTACACCAAATTTGCATATGTAATAGCTATTTAA
>NW_026922635.1:0-19916 GCF_032062105.1 Saccostrea cuccullata
CCGATGGACCGATGGACGTGTCCCGTTCTTTGATTCAGACTAGCTGCAGCACTCTGTAACTGTTACTCTGTGCTTGAGAAAAAATGGAAAACATAAAGCTTTCGAATTCAAAATTACTCTGTAATCCTGGGATGATTTCTGTAAATGAAATGTATTCGGCGTGTACGATACTTGGCTAAAACTGAATTTTAAACAAGTTAGTGTAAATTTGATTTAGTGCATTTCTTAATGTTTTTACTTATGAGAATATGTGTAAGACATTTAGCGTTGTATTTGAATTAGCGGAAATTTCTTTACGCCAAAGGCGATAAAAAGAATACACAGCCAATTGTGACATGTTCACAGTATATCAAAGTACGCATTTATTAAAGGAAACGCAAACTAGGCTTATACATCATTGGCGTCAGAAGCATATTGAAAGAGTGGGGGGGAGGCTATGTGAACGTGACAAAAAAAATAAACCTACAAAAAATGACAAGAAGTAAAAAATGAAAAACATATCATAATACGCTAAAATCATATTTCTTTTGTGTATGTGTGTGGTTTGTGGAGGGAAGGGGGGGGGGGTGATAAATATTTTTTTAGTATCAAATTTTTCTTCAAACACTACCACTTTCTCCCTTATCTTTCAATTAACTGCATTTTGAAATATAGTGAGGGGCTACACTTACGTCCAAATTCTCAATGCCTATATTATGTCAATATTTGCAACCATACCCCCCCCCCCCCCCGCTTCTGACGCCTATGTTCAGTCATGTACACCGTCAATACACATGTTAAAATTAAATGATCAAAACATCAACCTAAAAAATGTTATTTAATGAACTTTAGATTTGTGTTGCTTCTGTAACGTTTTGATACTGTTTCTCCAACATTTTAAGACAATGTAATATTCTTGTGATTACAAAAAAAAAATTAACATTATGTCAAACAAGTTTTTAAATAACTTCTTTACAACCGCAATACAATGTAATGAAAACGTTTTGTGCTAGCCGGGTTTTTCTCAAGGTTATTCTAATGAAGATAATTATAAGTTGATACTGACTATAATAATATCATTTAATTTCTATAAAATGCTTGATTCTGATTTGATAAAAAATTGTTTTGATAACTGCATCAATAAAATCTAGAGTTCGCTTTCACTACGCAGCTAGAACTACTTCAGCTGTCTTTACTGTATATTTCCCGTTTCCAGATTTTTTTTGAAGGAGTAATTAAATAATTCAGCAAATACAATTTATCATTGAGTCAAATGCTGACTGACGTTTTTCATACCAATTGCTAGTCCATTATTTATACACTTAATTGACCACAGATTTTACGGTATTTCCCGATCATACAAACGAGCACACGGCGGGTGTGACCGGTCGGCAGGGGACGCTCACTCCTCCGTGGCACCTGATCCCACCTCTGATGTTTCGGAGGTCCGTGTTTGCTTTGTTCTTTTTTGTATTGTTTTATGGAATTTGAGATTGAATACTGTTCATTATTTCCATATCCTTCTTTAAAAGATATCTTGTCTAAATTTAGAAACCTTTACGTTCCTGATGTATTTCCTTTTTTCGTTTCGTTTTGAATTATCCCCTTTTGCTAAACAAACAAAATCGACTGCATGACAACAATACAGTTATGGGAAAGAATGAAAGAAATCAGCATACTTATGTTAA
The DNA here is from genome assembly GCF_032062105.1 of Saccostrea cuccullata. Classification (NCBI taxonomy): domain Eukaryota; kingdom Metazoa; phylum Mollusca; class Bivalvia; order Ostreida; family Ostreidae; genus Saccostrea; species Saccostrea cuccullata. The sequence continues at coordinate 1,668 of NW_026922635.1, forward strand.
ATGAATATCTTTGAGATAACTGGTATGAACAAAATAACTGTGAAGAATTTTTCTTTTTTTTTTTTTTTTTGCTTGCAAAGCTTGTAAATGCCGTTAATGTGTTAATTCTTAGGAAACGAATGATCGAGAAAAACGACACCGCATGGATGAGGACGGAATATTTTTTAAGCCTAATCTTAAACAGTCGGCAACAGACTTTTATCAGATTTTACAGCATTGGCAGATTGTGATATGTATTTATATGTTCGGTTTGAAATTCAGATGAAAATGAGCACAAATGAAATACAAAATTTCTGTGATCTAACGTTAGAGTTCTGTAAGGATTTTTGAGTAGCTTCCCTTATTATTTACGAACTTACCGAGGAAAATATATCCATTGGGATATAACAAAATAAAATAAACATACAACATAACAGGTCATTTTTTGTGTTAAAGAACTGTTAATTATAACTTTAGAAGGTTGGTTATGACACGACAATGTTTGAGAACTTTTTTTTTCGTTAGGCCTACAAGTTAGGCCTAGCCATTTTGAATTTCATATTGTAGTGATATAGTCATAACCACTGATTTTGATGAGTAAATTTTATAGTAAAGTGAAAGAAAGTTTCATTTTATTAATTCAGAATCATAATTAAATATTAAGAAATGAATGTAAAATTTGTTTCCTTTGATCGAAGTATTAAAGACAAAAATTTGAACCGAAAATGTATTCATCAATGCGCTACGCGCGTTAATGACGTTTTCCGTCCAATTTTTTTTCTTTGATACTTCGATCAAAGGAAAAAATTTATTAAATTCATTTCTTAAGTCCTTATTGTTTAATTAACATACTAATCTACCTGTCAATAAGATAGTTTTATTAGAACCCAAATGGAGTAGTTTTCAAACATAAATTATTTTCTAAATTTTCAAAGTACATGTACATTCATAACCTTCATTTCAGAACACAGTAATATTTTTGAAAGGATTTAACGAAGCCCGATCTACTTGATCTGCGCATACGTTCTAACGCAGTGTCGAATCAGGCACGTCACAATACCCTTGACTGCTGTCACTATTGAACCTAATAACGTCACAATTAAAATGACGTCAAATTGCGCTAAGCTGTTTCGCTGATCTTGCTTACCTGGTTGCATTCGTGAATTCTGTACATGGAACTTTTAATGAATTTGTCTCATGGTAATGGAATATTCAATTGTTAAACATTGTTGAAGAATCACCTGAATAAAAATTTTGTGAAGTTGATCAAGTATTTTTTTCTCATTTAAACACTGAAAAATTTAAGATCAAATGCCAAGGTCAAATACAAGGTTTACTCAAGAATGTGTTATAAATGTTGTAAATACTGTGAATTCTTATTCATGTTTTGTATGATCTAGGAAACACGTGTGAAGCATTTTAATATCCCTCAATCAGACACTGATTAACATTAAAGATCAAATGCCAAGGTCAAAACAAACTTGACTTACTAAAGAATGAATTATAAATACTGTAAATACTGTGAATTCCTAATTTCTTATGCATGTTTAATAAGATCTAAGGAACATGTGTGAGCTCACTACAATACTTATTGTTGTCAATTTGTCTGTATCTGACAATGACAATTTAGGGAATATTTTCTATGAAACATAAATTATTAAATTATTACCCAAAAAACTGAATTGGAAATTGAAATATATTTGTACGGCACTGAACTGACCATAAACTGAGAAGAAAATGAAGTAAATAAGACATTTTAACATTTCGAATATCTCGAATTTTATTCAGCTACTATATGTTTTGCATGGTTGAAAAATCTTCACATAAAAAAAATATGAATTTAAATTAAAAAAAAATCATACATTTAAAATTGTATTTATTAAGACAATTCCACATTTAAAATGTTAATATGTGAAAGTAAAGATATTCTAGATCTAAATTTTGACATGTCCGTTTTGTTTATGGCCCGTGTAATCACATCTTCTTTTTTTTAGAACCGCATACAGAAAAACATGTAATACAGGCACAGTTAGACTATACATGTACATTCATGTTTTTTTATGGTGCTCCGTTTAGAAAAAAATAAAAGTTTACATGAAACATATTCTTAAACATTATTACCGTATAGGCCTATGTTATTTTTAAAAAATAAATAATTATAACACACCGGGAGCAAGTCCGATCCTGTGGCCATGTCTCCCGATCATTGTTAGTAGGAAAATTAAAACATTGTCTAATTATATTTTTTTTAATTCTTTCTTCTTGATGCCCAAATTCTTTACATATGTTCGCAAAATCAGTACTTGCCCACGTTTTATTACAATCCGTTTGTTTACATTTATTTTGACAATAGTAATGATAACCGTAAATTTAATTTGTGCAGCGTGTCAGGAATTATGGAATGTCGATCTCCATTATTTTTCCCCATTAAAATATATAACATTAAAATGCATTCCATAACTATAACTGATTTTTTTTCTGGTAATTCCGTTTTTTTTTTCGTTTTATCAAATTAATTCCTAAATATTAAAAAACTGAGAGTTGCAGGATAGGGTAGGATAGGATTAGACTGAAATCACAGGATAGGATTGTGGATGCAGGATTCACGATAGGATAGGATAAAATTGTCAACTTATAGGATAGCAGCACTGTAGGAGTGACTTTTGCTTGTTTTAAACGGGATGGAAATATTCCATTAGTAATGCTAGTATTGATAAGATGTGTAATAGATTTGCATATAACATTTGCCGAAAGCTTTAGAAGACGAGACCCAATCAAGTTTATACCTGCTGACTTGTTTACATCAAGTGTATTCAACATATTTAATACTTCGAACTCACTTATATGATTTATACTGAAACATTTTTCTTTCCCTAGCTTAGTTTCTGTAAATTTATTTATTAATTCTGAATCAAAACTTTGTACTGACATATCTGCTAATAATTTACAGGATATTTCAGTAAAGTATTTGTTAAAAATATCAACAATATCCTGTAAATCTTCGAAATCCGAACCATTTTGTGTTATACAGGTAGGTGTGAAAATTTTGAATCAGATGCCAAATGGTATAAATAACTCCACACACGTTTACTTGTTTGCAATTGTTAATAATAGTTTACGTTTATCAGCGTTTTGGTAAATTATCAAACTTTAATTTTCTTTAAAAAGTTAAAATTTCCCTAGAAATGACTTATATTCTTTCTTAACATACCTGCAAAGGGAAAAATTTAAACAGTACTGTCCATCACGCCCAATAGGTAAATAGAATTAGGTCACCCATTAATACCTGATTCAAAGCCTATATAATATAACATGGATATTTATAAGATTACAACTATGCATACATCATTTTTAAAAAAATATGAACTAATACAGTGTAATTATTAATGTGATGTTTCAAGGTCGTTTGGTAACAAAAAGAACTCAGCGTATCTTAAATGTACCGTAATATCTTATTTTCTAAGATTTTACACTTCATCTGATATTTAAAAATTACAAGCGAGAAAGGATACCCGCGTTACATTATTAATAACAAAAAGTATTTTGATTACTTTGATGACTGTAACATACAATGTTTCTCCAACTAACATCAATACCTGTGATTACAATAGAGAGATTAAGTTCCATTTTGAATTAACTTTTTGTTAATGAAAACAATTAAATTTCAAACCATCTCTCTACAAAAATATGCAAAAGAGAAAATGAATCCAGTCGCTAAAATGAAAGTTGAGGAATAAGAATTATTGACGTATAGAAACAAAAATTAATGCAACAATGCATGTATGGGTTTTCAAAATTTTATATTATAAAACTAACTTGAATGATGTTTTTGCGCAACATGGACTTATAATTACTAGTGCAACCAATTATGACCGTTGGAGGATCTACTTAATAAATGAGATCTTTATTCGGCGTATAACATAATTAAGACAATAGTTTAGACCAATCCATCCGACAAAATAAATGGTTTAACAAGGATTTAAAATATATACAGAGATAAAAAACATTTATTTTTAAACTGGATTGACAGATTATGAATTTGAAATGGATGTATTTGATGATGAAGGATTTAAATCTCTCACAAAATTGTTAATAAGAATAAACTAAATGAAGATAAAAAAGTATCTTTTTGAATACCTTCAGTCTTTATTGAATTGAACAATTTCTGTCAAGGTATGTATAAGTAGGATTCCAAAGTTCGATAAGATTCCAAAGTCAGGCAGAAGTTCGATGGTCTGCGCCAAACACCGATGATTCATTGGTGCAAAAAACAACGAACGTTTATGACGTCAAAGACTTCTGCGCAAAAACCTTATGTCGCGGCGTGCCAAGGCGTGATTGTTTAAAATTAACACAAATAAATATTAATTGCAAAGATTTGCCCTCAACTTTAGGATATATGTGCGAGACGAACTCTAAACAGTTTAATGATTGATTGTATGTTTTTAACGTCCCTCTCAAGAATTTTTCACTCATATGGAGACGCCACCACTTGCCGGTGGAGGGCTACAAATTTTGTCCTATGCTCGGCACACAGGGCCTTTGAGAAGTGAGGGATCTTTTTCGTGTCAGCACCTACTGCGACACGGGGCCTTGGTTTATACGGTCTCATCCGAAGGACCGGCCTCCGCGTCCCGCAGTGGTATTCGAACCCGCGACGTAAGGATTGACTCCTTACTTCACGACTCTAGGCCAGACACTGTAACCACTGCGCCACGCGGGCGACCTCTAAACAAGTACAGTTGAAAAATAATACTCAGTTACTATAATTAACCTAAATATCTTGGGTGGGTGCTGGACTAATCCAAATCAGTCGCGGAGTAACCTAACTCTAAAATCTCTTGAGTGATTATTACTCATTATTAGTCCAATAGTGTATAAGGACCTACCATTATCAGTCGAGTTGTGTGCGAGGACTTATCCTAATTAATGCCTATTAGCGAATAAAAACAATAAGCAAACTCAGTAAAATTGTATAGACGTGACGAATACTGATTTAATGGATTTTGTATGAAAAACAATGGCATGGCGTTGGACTATTGTGCCGTTATAAACGTTTATTGTTCCTTCGCAACATCGGACCATGGCATATCATACCTTCGCACTTTAGCACGTGTTTCATAGGAAACGAGCCATCGGACCCTGTCGTGACCATCTGACTTTGGCGTCCGTAAAAAACAGCGAGCCATTTGGGTTTTTGGCGCAGACCATCGGAGTGTGCGAGACCATAGCACTTAAGCGTTACTATCACACCTTGGGGTCTTACATATATATCATAAATCAAAATTAAGAAAACCGTAAACTTAAGATACAATTTAAGTTCAGTCGAAAGAGCACTCGCTCCGTGATTGGAAGAGTCCAAATCTCGGCTGCGACTGGCCTATGTCGATAAAAAATAAGTAGCAATTCTTCTTTCACCAAGCGCCCGCTCAGACTTGAAGTGAAAAATTAGACCTAAAAGACGAATGCCCCAAGTCACGACAGGCGTTGGCAAAATAAAGATCCTCCACAGCTTAATGACCCTGAGTACCCAACATAGGTCACAATGTGAAGCCCTTCATTGGCACATGGTGACGTTTTTACATGAGTGAAGAATTCTAACTAGAATTTGAAATAATTTTGACGAATAACGTATAGTTTTATGTATTTAGTTGTTGACAAGCTAGTATACATTTACAGAAGCCTTTTCTACGAAAAAATTAAAGCGTTCTTTCGCATATGAAATAAAGCTCAGAAGAGCAGTTGTTATCATTCCATATTCCTGTTCTATTGAAAAGTGTGGTGATTTCAATACAGTCTTCCTGGCCTTTGACATCATTTGGTTCTCCTCTGCTCCAGTCCGTGAATGTCAGCGAACTTCCGGTAGAGGCCAAAACAAACCTCCCTTCGCTGATTTCATCCGTCCCCCCAATCCAGTACAATCCTAGTAAGATAGATAAACTATTATATTATTATAATGCAAGAAATGCTGTAAGTGCTATGGAAAATAAAATTGCAGTATACATACTTAATTTATCATAGTCGATAATTCTTTGCTTCAAAAAAAAATTCTCTTCTCTTGTCTCTATCTCGACCAGTTTTGCACCATATTGTAGACACTTTATCTGCAAATATCATTTGAGAAATGAAAAACAACTTTAAAACTGGAATTGATAAGAGAATGTGATCAAATTCTGTGAATGCCGCAGTCCTTCTCGAAAGATCTCATAACGTTCCTATCAACTGCAATTCCCAGTAAGGTTTTTTATTTGTTATTTTTTTTACTTATATTTACATTAGAGACAGACAATCGAATAAATTTGAATACAATATTGCAAAATCCATCCGTCGTACATATTGACAAAACGCAAGGTGAATCATGGCTTGAAAGGCACTTCAAATTCATCAGACACGGTATTATTTTGGACAAATCTATACGTACAATTGATCAGTTATTGTGAAAATATTGATATCTTGGAATTTTGGATTCGTAGGAATCCATATGTATATTCGATGCCGGAAAGGCACAAGAATCACGCCCGAAATATGATGATAAAATCTTGAAGGATTTTCGGTCGAATAGATGACACTTCTCCGAGCCAGTTAAATTAGTAGGTTATAAAATTTATATTTTATATCTTATGTATGGTTTTATTGAGGCATATTCTAAACAATGTACACAATAAATCACTATAATCCTCGCAAGCCAGGGTTTCAGTTTACACCTCAAAAGCACGTGTTACAAGTTTTGTGTCATAGAATGGCTTAATATGATTGGTTAAGAGATAGGAAAACGATCAAGTTTTGCAATTTGTCCAAAGGACGGTCTGGTAGGCCAACGAATATAAAATGAAATATGCCAGGTCTGTCACAAGGATTTAACGTGTGAAGTATGAAAGCCCTGGCCCTAATCGTTCAAAAGTTATGGTCAAGATTACACATTTTAAAAAGTAGGTGAAAATACAAGATCAAAGATCTTGATACCAAGTCCAAATTGAAATTAAATTTCTTGTAATGACGAATGTAAATAATGAAAACACTAGCCTGTACCCTTGAAAATTTATAGTCAATGTTTTGTTAAAGTAAATCAAACACCTAGGTCAACGTCAAAGGTTCAAAGTTCTTAGTATCCAATGAAGGGACGTCTTATCAGATTGAAAATATATTGTATCTCGACTAGTAGACACTCAATCTACAAAGTTCACGTAAAGACAGACGATCAATCTTTCTTTGAGAGAGACTTGTTATCATCTCACGGATATAGAAAAGTTGATAATTCTCTGAATTCCCTTCCTTTACATAGGAGAATAAAATATTTTCCATATTTTCACCAGAAAGTACACAAAAAGTGAAATAATGGTAAAATCATTAAATCTTTATTCATTTACTCTTTTTTTCTTCAAAAATATTTCTAGAGGATAACTGATACATGTTGTTAACTCATATTACATTTCTTGTATAAAAGAAATGACACTTGAAAAATATCAGGTGATACTTTATATAAAAAAAAGATGATTGACAAATCAAACCTGTTAGCTTTACAGAATCAATTAAATTTTGTTGTATTATTTCATTTTCCGAGTCTAAGGATTGATTGATTGATGGATTTTATATTGTTTAAAGTCCCATTCCAAAATTGTTCTCTGAAATATATAGACAAAACGAGAGAAAAAAATCCAGAATTTTTCACTTTTCCACATCTGTGATATGATGTATATTAAGTCTATCCAACATAAAAGAATGCTTGTATCAGCTGTCCTTGATAATGACAGTGAATGAGGTGAAAACTGAATGAATCAAAAACCCAAAACAAAAGATCCCCCAGAAATCCAAGAGGTGGTATCAGGTGTACATGAGATGGTAGAGGTACATTGTAAACTTGTCAATCCCACTGTGAATCTCATGCATTGATCAGGTATAAAGAACATTTTGTAGCCGAATTAGTACACTATAAATGTATTAACGAAATCGTATTGGGTAGGTTATTTTTCCATACAAAAGAGTCATCGCAACTATAGAACGATGGAAAAACCGACCACCATTTTCAAATAATTTTGACATTCATCTAACTACTACTAATTTTGAATTTTAAGAGTAGATACGTACACTTGCCTTGTCCCACGCCTTCGCCTGTGCTATGATATTGTAACAAGAACGTCCAAATTTTATCCAATTTGATGGACACGACTTTTCGGACGTATCTAAATGGTACAAAAAAGAAAAGAAATATACAATATACATTCATCATATGCTTTATGTATTGTTTTAACCGCTTTTGACACAGTTGAATTTAATTTTTAATTGGTCTGGAAATATATAACTTTAAAAAATGTAATGTTCCTGTTTTGAAAGTTCAGTTTTCTTTCTCTTTAGTATTTGATTAAGAAAGATTATTCCTAGAAGACAAAAAATGTTTAGGCACGACATTCATACAATTAATATAAACTATTCATGGGGGAAAGGTTATAAAGACGGGTGATGTTCGAAAAGTTCAGGGAAAATATAAATTTTATATATACTATTTTAATGAAATTGATTATGAGGACATTAGCAAATTTACAATCATACTTACAAATATTTTTTTTGTGAATATGGGAAGAATTCATTCTATGTATTTGTAGGAAATCAAATCATTGAACTTTAAAATTAACTTATAACATTGGAACATTAAACACATGCCGTCTTGAATTTCTCAATAATACTCTCTCTATATATTTCATTCAATATGACTAATATCAAGTAATTGAAATAATTTTTTTTCACTTAACTTTTATTTTGCTTATAGTACTCCGATAGTTCAATTCTTGTTGTCAATTAACCTCATATCATTTTTTAGGTCACCTGAGTAAACTCAGGTGACCTATTGCTATCCGTTTTCGTCCGTCGTCGTGCGTCGTGCGTCGTTCGTCGTGTGTTAACATTTGAACATTTTCAGCTTCTTCTCTGCAACCACTGAACCAATTTCAACCAAATTTGGCACAAAGCATCTATAGGTAAAGGGGAACAAAAATTGTGAATTTCATGATCCCTGCCCCCCTGGGGCTTGAGGGGTGGGGCCAAAACCACTAAAATTAATGCAATCTTTAAAAAGCTTCTTCTTAACTCCTGGACAACAAGCAGGCAAACTGTTTGCATGATTGTAATCAGCAATGAGTCCTCTACCAAAATTGTGAAATTCATGACCCTAGGGTCAGGGGTTGTAGTGCTAGTTCGGGGCTAAATAAGTAGGTAGTGAAAATGCATTATTTCTTTGAAAATCTTCTTCTCTGCTCCTGGGTATTAAATAAACCAACTAAGTACATAGTTATGATGAGCAAGAGTGCCTCTACCAAAATTGTGAATTTTATGGCCCCAGGGTCAGGGGTTCTGGTGTTAGGGTGGGGCTCTGTTGATTATATAGTGAAAATACATGAATTCTTTGAAAATCTTCTTCTCTGCTCCTGGGTATTAAATAAACAAATTAAGTACATAGTTATGATAAGCAAGAGTGCCTCTACCAAAATTGTGAATTTTATGGCCCCAGGGTCAGGGGTTCTTGTTTTAGGGTGGGGCTCTAATGATTATATAGGGAAATGCATGAATTCTTTGAACATCATATCCTTTGCCCCTGGTTAATATGCTAATGATCTAATTACATATTTAAGGCCAGGATTTATTTTATTTTTAGTTTTTCAAACCCTCCGCTCAAGGTTTTGAATTTTCAGAAAAATAAAACATTTTTTTCTTTCCGATGTCAAATTTGAGTCGGGATCGAGATTTCAAATTTACGAACTCGCACTTCCGGTTTTAGGATGAAACGGCGGGTCTGAGAAGATAGCTTGGTTTAGTGTAAAATTCATCGATAAGAGTGCCATTCAAAACGTTTTGCCCGTTCAAAAGAGAAATAAAATGCTGACGACTTTGTTGCACAATGACATGCTGGTGAGATAATTATGCATTCGTTTCAAAAGTAACTGTAATTTTTTTTTTCCTCCCCCAGGTTTTTAACTGCCCTTGGTAGCTATTGCATATTGCCAGGGACATTGTTTAGGTCTCTGGTATAGCTTACAGTCTAAGCATCATTCCTCAGAAAAGGGTTGCTTATGCATCAGATGTAATGAATAAAACAATGGAAAAAGTGAATTCAAATTAGAGGAAGAAATAATAACCTGAAGAAATAAAAAAAAATTCAACTATTAAAGGGCAAGAATATACAAATATATACAGGCATGTAGTATCATTTGTATCAGCCAGAAAAAAATTATTTTACACTTAATTGAAAAAATGTTGACCCTACTACCCAATACTCCCTGTCTGTTTTATGATAGGAATTATAATTTTAGGCATCAAGTAAATTTTAGAACAATGTCTACACATTCACATAACACATACTAAAAAATGAAGATATATTTGAATATATTTTGATCAACATCACAAAATTTATTTAACTGGCCCAAACTGGCAGATGATGAAATAAGCAATTAAATGTTCTACTTTCCTATTTGTAAGCATTATGTGTCCAGTGGTAAGGAGCCTATTAGGATAGCATAAAAAAGAATGTACCAATGTTAATAGTTGATTTATCAAAAAAAAAATATTTCCTTCTCCTTCGGGAGTGCCCGGACTTTTTTATTCTCATGTTCATGACTAAAGAAAGGGGCCTCTTTCAAAATAGATAATTTCAGGGCTGCTGGGTCAGGGGTACCAGGGGGGTACTTTGACTAAAAATAAATTAATGCTTTGAAATCTGCCACTTGATAAGCAATGGTGCCTCCTTCAAAATTTGTGAATTTCGTGGCTTTTGGATTAAAACACAAACCAAATATGATCGCTGGAAAGTTGTGATTATCAGGTGACCTATAAGCTGACCTATAAGGCCCGAGGGCCTCTTGTTACAATATAAGATCAGCAATCGTGATTTAACCCTTCCAACGGCCTTGCTAACTTTTAACTATTTTATTAAGTCTATTTATTAATCCTATGTCAATTTCAATAGTCCCCATCTATTAATGTCAAAGATGATACATTAACACGATATGAACGTTCACGGCTGGTGTAAATGGTCTTCACAGGATGCTAACTCAATTACGGCACCTGATCCCACCTCTGATGATTTTGAGATCCATATTTTTTGTTCTTATTTTGTATTGCTAATTTGACTTTTGGGCCTGAATATTTTTTTATCTCCATATATTTATATATAAGGCCTCCTTAGCTTCTTGCATATTTCTTAGAGAAATTTGAAATCCGGTAGATTGATCAACAAAATCAAGAAGTCAAAGACTGGTCTCAGAGAAAACCAATGGAAATGGAAACATTTTTGAATTAGATACACACAAATAACATTTTTTCTTAGACTTTTTATGCGCGAAATTGCAATTTAATATTTAAAATTTCTTTTTAAAACCTTTGAAATAATTTATACATGGAGTTGGTTATTATAGAACCAATATTTTTTTATCGCACACCCCTTAATCAAAATCTACTAAAAGTAGTTTTGTATGTTGAAATAACATTTACTCTCTGTTAATTCAAATATTTATAGTTTAAAGAAATTTACCTAGCAATGATATTAAAATTAACAATCACAATGTCAATTCGAACACAAATTGAGTGATTGCATATTGTTTAACGCCATCTAAAGAATTTTCACTCATAGACGCTGCTAATTGCCAGTGGATAGCTGCGAATCGCGGCGCTGCGAACGAGTATCAAACCTGGGACTCCCGATCTAGTATTTTAAGGTAAATAGAAAAATCTGTAGAAATAATAAACAGAATATTTACCACTTGTTATATTCTTTACTCTGTTTTCCAGATTTGCGAGGTCACTTTGCAACTCTTTTTCTATTTGTAGAAGGCTGGAATTTTGCTCTAGAAAATAATTAAAAGGTTTCAAGAAGATATCAACTAAATAGCGTGAAAAGTTATAATAAGTTATACTGAAGTCTCAAGTCAGGCTACTTGCAAGTAACATATGATTAAAATGTTGTCATATATTATTTTTCTGAAATCTTGTTTTGAAAAATTTAATATTTTAATTCCTTATTGATTATCAAGATAAGAATTTATCTAATTTTAGTTTACGATTTGTAACAAATAGTTTCATTATTAAAAAGCTTTTCTAAAATGATAAGAATGAAAGTAATAATAATTATAAATATTTATACAAACCTCGTATCATCTTTGTGATCCGTGCTTCCATGTTAGATTGAAAGGTACGTAAATCCTGGATAATCTGAATATTATCCATTGAACTCGAATATAAAGGTTGCGACATTGTACAATAAAGCATCACAAGGAGACCTATGACTGAAAAGAGCATTCTTTTAGAAATAATAATCTGGCCAGTTGAAGAGTTCATTGCAATTGATTCCGCTTCCTTTTATTCCCAGTTCAGGTCATCAGTCAGATGTATTTCTACTAAAATGCATTTTTATACATGCGCAAGTACCACGTGGATAATTGAAATATTATGTTGTATATATTTTTTGGATGCTCATTACAAGTAGGGAATTTTTTCTACTTCCTTCCCTTTATTCATTTTTTCAAAGGTTCCATCTAGCTAAATAATTGACGTAGGGTATAAGTAGGCAAAACTGGGTACAATATGTATAAAAAGTCGACCCTGTAAAATTGTCAAAGTTCATTTTATTTGTTTTATCCTATAGTTATTTATTTTTAGTGCAGAAAATGATAACACGTTTATCATCAGAAAAGTACACGTCAAGTACACACATGTACATTTTGTAAATTGTTAACATTAAATGTACTTTTGTACATAATCACATATTGTTTACTAGCTAGTAATGTACACTCAACTTGATTGAAATGCTTTTGATGAGTGTCTTTCTTTGACATACCTTTATACAAACGAAACAATAAAATACAAAATAAGGGTTGTTCAGTCACATTTATGCTCAATATATATTACATAATATAAATATAATATAATAAACTGTTTTTGTTGTAAATATTGAGACAAAGAACTAAAATATTTTACCTTTTCAAGGTACATATATACTTCAATAAATATCTAAATCCCGTGATGTAAAAACGCTTCATGTTTGCATTTTTCGAGTGCGGGAATTCAGTTGTAACGTCAAACAAAAATATAAACATTCTTAATTATATAAATAGAAAGAATCTCTGCTACTAACGCGAAAAAATATTAATTTAAAAAATCTGGTTCAGAAATGTATCACGATACATTGACTGTGACCTGTTAATCATAAAATGAAACATCATGACGGATGTAGATAATGAGTACTTGATAACGCCGTTTCGAGAATTCAAACCCTACGTCTATGACGTCACTGACGTCATACTGCATGGTAATGAAAAACAATTCTGTGGATTTGGCAATTTCACAATATCCCAATGTTGGCAAGATCTTTAAAAAACTAAAATTTAATTTCTAAAATTAAATGTTTTAAAAAGCAATTTCAGAATAAAATTACACAAGAACTGTAACGTAGTTGATTTTAACAACATTTAACAAGTACATCAGCATTGACTTTGACATAATCTGTCTTTTTAGTCATTTGGCATGTGCCCTGTGTCTCCTTAACCAGAATAGAAAGTTTAAAGGTTTAAAATAAAACTGGAGCAAATAAAATGAATAGATAAGAACAAGATATACATGTATATATAGATATAAATCAATACCCTGTTATTTTCTTTAAAAATGAACTTGAAGTAAAGGATGAAAACTCATCCTTTCTGAATCATTTAAATTCAGTGCAGAAAAAGCATACAAATTATTTTTCTCACAAAAATGTATAAATGCTAATTGTTACGTCATAAACAGGTGCATTATCCCCTATTTTATTTAAAAATTGCAGAAGACACCGATTTTCATTAGAATTTTCTTTCAGATAATATTGCACACAGGCATCGCCCAAAAAGATATGTGATTTTTCATTACATTTTACAAAACATATCCAAAAAGTAAAGTGGGCGACGGCTTTGGACACTATTTTCTGCAGGAAAGTTACCCTTAAAATGGGTCATTTTCAAACTTTTTTTTCTGTTGAAAGTAGAGAATTGCATCAAAAGAATGACTTGTCCTGAATGGTCCTCCTTTAAGGCGTATTCTTTTCTGATCTATCACAGTCATAAACTCGACAAATTTTTTAGAAAGTTTGAAAACTTTTTGAAAACAATTAATTTTTAGGGCATGATAAAGCTAAAACAATATCCTCTTCTTTTCTATGAGCTATTTGCATTTAAAAAAATATATAAAAAGTAACAACGATAATATTATTGATGTGTTAGAAAAATGAAGTTCTGAAACGTATTTTTTAAGTGCATCTAGCACATGGTAAGTAAATGAGTAATGTTAAAATTCTGTTTTGAACACGTTTTTAATTAAACGGTTTAGATCATCAGAACCTTTAGGTGAAAAAAAAAATACCTGTTGCTCAACTTTTTCATATTCTGTGTATCTCTTGTTTAGTATGTCCCACGAACCTAAAAGCAGATATTTCGATAGGTTTCTGACTTCTTTTTGAGATATTGAGTGACAAAAACAAAACCCTATAGTGTCTAAGTGAAGTTTTGATTCTCCATGTTTCTGGGCCCATTACTCGGTCGATAATTGAATTTTTTCAGCATAGATAAAAAAAAACGTTTCTTTTAAAATATTTCAGAGTACGAATATGGTTAAAAATTCGAAAAAAGCAAGATTCTTTTGTACCACCGAATATGGAGACGGAAGAAAATTACATACTTTTTAGATTAAACAAAAAAGAAAATTTATTTGGAAAATTTCTTATTATTCAATACTTGAAAATTTATGTCGAAATGTAAGCTCATCTCAGAAAATACAATTTATCATTGAGTCAAATGCTGACTGACGTTTTTCATACCAATTGTTTGCCCATTATTTATACACTTAATTGACGACGTATTTACCGTTATTTCCTGATCTGGACAAAGAGCACACGGCGGATGTGACCGGTCAGCAGGGGATGTTCACTCCTCCATGACACCTTATCCCACCTCTGATGTTTCGGGGGTCCGTGTCTGCTCTGTTCGTATTTTGTTTTGTTTTATGGACTTTGAGATTAAATACTGTTCGTTATCACCATATCCTTTTGTAAATATATCAATTGGTGAAGCTGAGCTCAATATTGCACAGGGCATAGTTAAACAAGAATGAAGAGAAAAACGTGTCATTTTAACATTTTTCGATACGGGAAAATCCAACTATGACGTTACACATTTGCAAAAAAATGCGAATAAGACATACATGTAAGTACAAAATATTTTCGTCAACAATCGTGTTAAAATATTCTCGTTGGACTCGTTGGACGCGCAGTGTTGGGAAACAGAAGAGTGGATCAATCTATTCCGTAATTTGGTAATATTTTCAATAAAGTTTGAAAACCTTTAGATATTTTAATACAAGAGGGTTAACTCAAACAAACAGTCAAACTTGTTTACAAATACTGTAGTTTCAATCTTGTTTTGTGCATTTTTTTAATCAGAGATTATGACGTAATTAAACTGAGTTATGTGATCATACATCCTTTGTTTCCTTAAGATGTTTAGAAATATCCCCTATAAGTATTTTTAAAATGATTTCCTTTACATGTACCTTAAAGAAAAACATGGTGTATTTTATGTTTACTTTTTTTCATTTTTTAATTTGTTAGGCTAAAAAATAAATACTTGCTATAAGTGCATGTTTTAAACCCAATCTGCATTTTGTTATTACAGTAAAACTCGTTTAGTACGAACACGGACATAGCGAATTCACGGATAAAGTGAAGATTTCCTTGGTCCCCGGCAAAATTCTTAAATCCTTATCAAACTTTACGGTCATAACGAACTCGGATATAACGAATTTAAGGATATAACGAAGTCCCGTTGAGGTTAAATATAATAAAATTTACATCTTTTATAACGAACTTTCAAAGATTATAAAATTGATAAATTGAACTGACTTTATTTCCTTTTAGCATTTGTATATAAAATTCAATTCATAAAAACATCTTAGTTATCAAAAATATGTTTTGTAATAATTGCATCCCTAACATATTTATAGTTATACTTTAAAGAAAACATGTATATTGAGAATTTGCTATAATGGATATTCAAATTTGTTATAAGGATATAACGAATTACGGATATAGCGATTTACAGGTCCCAAGCTATAACTGAGTTTTACTGTATATGACTTGTTGAAACACCAGGTGGGAGCTGACAAAAATAGTTTACATCGTCACTGCTTACTTGGTACCCTTAATCTTCATTGTGCAAATCACTGGAATAATACTCAAATTTGAGTGTACATGTAACAAATCATAAAGTAATAACAAAGGAACTGTTGATGTAATGCATCGGTAACTTGCTTAGGTCAAACTTTTCCTTCCCAGTGACGTACCCATTGCGTGAAAAATAAATGGAGTCTTAAAAATTTAGAAGGTATATTTTACATTTTCAGTTATATATGGACAGATATCTATTTGGGTGAATCATGTACTCTATTTTGAACATTTTTGCAATATTATCTTGAATTTCTATTTTTTTTTAAACTTAGATTTGCTCTTGAATTCAAAATGATTATTTCGAGTTCAATTTTTGTGTCTATATACACATGACGAGATTGGAGAACTTTAAAGTTTTATGTAAAGTTTTTTGTGTTGTTTACTGTAAAAATATTAAATTATAAATTAATGTGAACTGATTACATGAAGCCAGACATGGAAATCGACGTTAGGTAAACAATCATATATACTGAAACCTCAAAGACGCAACAAAATGCATATCAACAACGCACACACTCTCTTTAACCTTCAGACGTGATTGTGTTTTATAATCAAGTATCAAATTATTAGTGTTGTTATTTAAAAAGAAGGAAATACTCATGTTTTAAAATATATTATAAAAATTAAGATTCATGCAACTTACGATCTAAAGTCTTGTTTAAAAAAGGATTTAATACTTAAAACAAGATGGTCAAAATATTCTGTTTCCTGAATAACAGGTTATTGATTGTTAAACATTATCTTGATAAGTTTTCCAAATTCACTTTAAACTTCCTGTAACTTAAACGTCACTAAAATATAGTCCCGAGCAACAATAAAACCTTTATTTGTTTTAAATAACAGCAACCAAAAAATAATTATTTTATTTTTCTTATGAAATTAAATTAAAAAATTTGAAAAGATATGATTGATTTATTTCAGTCTACAATTATCGTACATATATGTAACAGTATCAGTAATATACAACCTCTCAACCATAGCTTCTCACAAACATGTAAAACAACTTTAAATTGCGTAAAATTTGTTCTTTATAACATGTCATTGACAATACACATGTAAACCATAACTTTTTAAGGTACCATATGTTAGACGTATTTGGAACGTATGTAACACACATATGTATGTCAGAAGCATGTTTCAAGTACATGATTTGAAACGTATTTGGTCATACTCACGTTACACGAATGTTTTACAACGTACGTGAAACGTCTGCTTAAATACATATGTATTGCATACTTTTAAGGTACGTTAAACATTTGGTATTTTCAGCCATACGTTACAAATACGTGGCGCAATTAGCTGTGTACCCTGCTTCCGATGCGTGTTTTTGTCCGTTGGCACCACAATTACGTCTGAATTCCTCTGTAAATACGTTTTATGTATTAATCACTATGTTTCAATTTCAAATAGAAGCTATATGTCATTTGTACTTCAACGGATGTAAGGAAATTCCGCGAAGTTTTTTTTTCTTGGATTTCAAAATAAACAATACTACACTTGTTATTCATCCACTCCATTAAAACTGTTAATGTGTTAAAAAAAAATGTTATTTTTCTATAAATTGAATATATATGCAAAATTGTCGAACTATTTCTGCGAACCTCATTTTAATTGAAGCAATTAGTAAGTGATGTGTGGTATTTTGTTTTTGGCAACATTATGCAAAAAAAATGGAAATATAATAAAATAAGTATCAAATGTTTCGCCTGAAGGGCTGTACGGGATTTGATCAATTTACAAACCCGTATTTACACCCCAAAGAATATTAATAAAAATATCTTATTTCTTAACCATTATCGGGCGATCTGACCATGAAAAGGCTGAAGACATCATGTTTATTAAACAGTTAATTTTTCAGGCGAAGGAAGTTTATCTGTCTTTTTTAATCTGTCAGACAACAGTATTATAAATATAAATATATATATAATTCATACAGAATAAATATATACAATGTCAAGGTTGTAGATATACATTGTTTTAGGATGAAGGAATATTACAATTTTAATGTTATAAGAGACACATTACTAACAGATAAAAAA
>NW_026922636.1:0-202543 GCF_032062105.1 Saccostrea cuccullata
ACCAGTAGTGCCCCTACCACATATGAATCAGTAATATTCAACAATAATTAGTATTGCCCCTACCACATATGAACCCCTGACCCTTAGGTCTAGATCCACACAGTGCACAATTTTTGAAAAGGCATCCTTGCTTTTCAAAAATATTTGATTAATACCATGAAGCAGATTCAAACAATTCATTCATTTTCAGTATATAAGTACAACCTCCCCCCTCACTTCTATGGTACCCCTGACCCTGGGGCCTTGAAATTCACAATTCTGGAAGATGAAGACCTTTGCTCATCATAACTATATAGGTAGTTCATCTGCTTAATACCCAGGAGCAGAGAAGAAAATTTTCAAAGAATTCATGTATTTTTACTATATAATCAATACAGCCCCGCCCTAACACCAGAAACCCAGACCCTGGGGCCATAAAATTCACAATTTCGGAAGAAGCACTCTTGCTCATCATAACTGCTCATCATAACTATGCACTTAGTTAGTTTATTTGATACCTAGAAGGAGAGAGAAGATTTTCAAAGAATTCATGTAATTTCACTATATAATCAATAGAGCCCCACCCTAACACCAGAACCCCTGCCCTGGGGCCATAAAATTCACAATTTTCGTAGAGGCACTCTTGCTCATCATAACTATGTACTTAGTGGTTTATTTAATACCCAGGAGCAGAGAAGAAGATTTTCAAAGAAATAATGCATTTTCACTTTATACTTATTTAGTCCCGCGCTAGCAATAGAACCCCTGACCCAAGGGCCATGAATTTCACATTTTGGTAGAGGACTCATTGCTGATTACAATCATGCAAACAGTTTGACTTCTTGATGTCCAAGAGTAAAGTTTTTTTACAAACTGAAAGTACAGACTGTTTGCAAAGAAGAAGCTGAAAATGTTCAAATGTTAACGCACGACGACGGACAAAAATATATAGCAATAGCAGGGACGTAGTATCCGGGGGGGGGCCAGGGGGGGCCTGGCCCCCCCACTTTTTTCCGCAACATTACCTTTACTATTGTAAATGTTCATTGATAGGATGGTAGGCCCCCCCACTTGATAACCATAGTATAGTGATATTAATGATTGTGAGGAAAAAATTTGGAAGTGATAGTAAGTTGGCTTTGAAAAAGTTGACCACTACCCCCCCCCCCCCCCCCCCCCCCCCCCCCCCCCACGAAATAGGATTTTCGAGTTTGGGCAACTGTTAATTTTTTTTTTTTTTTTTTTTTTTTGCTTGTCAACTGTTTCAGGTAAGTAAAAAAAAAATTTTCTCAGGTTGGCCCCCCCACTTTCATAAACGATGCTACGTGCCTGAATAGGTCACCCGAGTTTAAAAAAAATTCTAAAGTATGTTTATAAGAATTTATAATATGCAAAATTAGAATTAAATTCATAACTTTTTTGTTCTATTTGTGAAATGTACAAAATAGGAAACATCAATTAGTTCCTTTTGACAAACGAAAGATTCGCATTATCCCTCCATTGATTGAGTAAAGATGCATAATTATACATTGTGTGTCAAGTAACAAACAAACAAGATGTGTTTGTGAAACACAATGCGCCCGGGGGCAACAAAAATCTAAAAAGCTATTTTTACCATACTTGCATAGGTCACAGTCAAGGTCACCAGGTCATTGACCTTGAAGTCATTGGAAAGAACTTAATTAGTGGAGTATGCACACCAAATATGAAGTCTCTCTCTTTAATGGTTCAAAAGTTATGGTGAAAGTTACAAAAAAGCTATTTTTAGCATATAGGTCACAGTCAAGGTCACCAGGTCATTGACCTTGGTGTCATTTGAAAGAACTTTACTTGTGTAGTATGCATACTAAATATGAAGTCTCTATCTTTTATGGTTCAAAAGTTATGGCGAAGGTTAAAGTTTGCAGACAGAAAAGCTATTTTTAGCATATGTCACATTCAAGGTCACAAGGTCATTAATATTAGTGTCAATTGAAAGCACCTCATTAGTGAAGTATGAATACCAAATATGAAGTTTTTACCTTTCATGGTTCAAAAGTTATGGGGAAGGTTAAAGTTTGGGGACAAACAAACAAACAGACGGACAGACAGACAGACAGGACAAAAACAATATACGCCTCGGATCTATCGATCCGGGCGCATAAAAATTTGGTGAAGTAAAAGTACACAGTCTATTGAATTAGTAATAAAAACCTATAAGCAGTATATTGCCTATTGTTGCCCCCCCCCCCCCCCCCCCCAAAAAAGTCATGTTTTAAAATTTTGTTGAAATGTGCTAAATTGTTTATAATTTATGAGAAAATATAAATTAACAAACATTATCATATAGGTTATTGACAATTTTTGCTTTTATGAGGTCACAAGCTTTTCGGAATTTTTATTATTTTTAGGAAAGAAGAAAAAATAGACAAAATTTGCTCAATTTTTCCTGTAGAATTTTTGCAGCGTACGTCTGCTCCAGAACAATATCTACATATTTCATTGATACATGTATTATCAATCTACATATTAAAACAAAATATTGAGCTGGAGTAGACCTGCGCTCAGTGGCTTTTGCTCAAAATATCTACATACTAGTAATATAAACCTTTTCTGTAAAATTCCTGGAAAATTGAAATTTACGTCATTTTCCTGAAACATACGACATCTTGGCTTATGAAAATATTCAGTACTTTGAAGTCTGCAGATATCCCCCTTTTTAAAAGCATAATTATATATTTCAAAGTCAAAGTTTGATTTTGTTGGCAAATATTGGCCATTAACGCATATAGTGGATACATGAATAAAAATCATTAATATTGATAATTTTTTTTGCTTATTAGCTACTGTAGGTGTCACTGAAAGAGGATAATCTAAGTTATGAATGTAGTCTTGCAAAATACTGTTACCCTGAGATTACCAATTTGATTACTGGTAAGTAAAATCTTTGATCTTTGCAAAATTTAATTTGGTAATACATTATTAAAATGTGAAAAAAAAATAATTATCAAATATATATATATATTATCATTAAAAAATATCATTGTTACTTTTATAAATAATGTAGTAGATAAACTTATCTAATCTGCATTATCCAAAAATATCTTCGAAGTTATGATTGCTTTCTGTTTGTTTTACAGTGATATCATATCAGTGTTTTTTTCTTTCATGAATGTAATTAAAAAATGAAACTTCATAAAGCATTAATTTAGTAGATAGATTGACTAATAATTGCTTAATACCAAGTCTGGAATATCTCTGCCATATTTCAGAGGTATAGTGAAACCTGTCTTATCCTACATGCTGCAGGAGACAAAATTTTTGTTGGAATTGACAGTTTACCTGATTGAAAAGTGTAAAATAACATTAGGATTTGTAAAATGAGAAAGAAATTTTCAGTCGGAATCAACAGTGTGAAGGATTACACAGGTGTTAAGACTTTACTGTACCATTAGTAGACTAGAAATACTTGTATTATAGTCAAATATCATGCACTTGTGTCCAACAATAGATGAACAATCTTAATTCAGCAATAATGACAAAACAAAAAGGGGGATCTTTTGAATCCACTAATGAAAAAACTATAACTGTAGATCAACCCACATAATCAACAAAGTTTTCTTTACAATGTTGATGCATGTCTATAGATCAAATTATCATAATGCCCTTTAAAAATCATTAACAGAGAAAGGATTATCATAAAATAAATATTTCAAGTAGAAAACAAATTTTATCAAATAGTATTGACAAAAGTAAACTGAACACAAATAAATTAATATTGCAGAAAGTATTATTTGATAACAAAAAATATAATTTTATTATTAATTAATTAATGAATCTATTTTCCTTTCAGACAATTCTATACAGTAAATCATTTCATATTTAAGAAAAAAATAACAAGAATTTATTATATGTTCATCTATAACATGGAGGGTATTTTCTCTGGTTGTCAATTTAAAAAAAAAAATTAGGTTCTGTCAAATTTGCTTAAGAAAAACTTTTTAAAAATATATAAACTTTAACTTCTAAAAGTATTTAACTTTGCACATCAAACAAAACAATTAAATTACAGAATTAGAAATAAGAATTTCCAAAAAATAACTTTAAATAGTTAAAAAAAGAAGAAAAAGATTGAATAAATCTCATAACAAGCATATCTTTAATTTAACTTTTAACTTCATTTTAACCTAAAAGAGGATTTTGTGTTCTAAAATACTTCCAAATCTTTTTTTAATCACATTTTTAAAACAAGAGGCCCATGGGCCACATCGCTCACCTGAGTAACTTAGGTGAGGCAGATCTTTACCAGATTCCCCCTCTTGCTATACCTATCATGCCCAACAACGCCCTTCCCTTTTTTATTTTAAAACTTTAGAATCTACACTACCCAAGGATGCTTCCACATTAGTTTCAGCTTTCCTGGCTCAGTGGTTCTTGAGAAGAAGATTTTTAATGATTTTTCCTATCTATTTCTATGTAAAACTTTTCTATTGTGGCCCCGCCCTACCCCCAGGGGTCATGATTTTTGCAATTTAGATTCTTCACTATCCAAAGATACTTATTAATTTCAGCTTTTCTAGCCCACTTGTTCTTGGGAAGAAGATTTTTAAAGATTTTACCTTTATATTTCTATGTAAAACTTGGATTTCCTATTGTGGCCCCACCCTACCCCCGGGGGTCAATATTTTAACAATTTAATATCTACACTACCCAAGGATGCTCCCACATAAGTTTCAGCTTTCCTGGCTCAGTGGTTCTTGAGAAGAAGATTTTTAAAGATTTGTTCTATATATTTCTATGTAAAACTTGGATTCCCTATTGTGGCCCCGCCCCAACCCCAGGGGTCATGATTTTAACAATTTAATATCTACACTACCCAAAGATGCTTCCACATAAGTTTCAGCTTTCCTGGCCCAGTGGTTCTTGAGAAGAAGATTTTTAAAGATTTGTTCTATATATTTCTATGTAAAACTTGGATTCCCTATTGTGGCCCCACCCTACCCCCGGGGGTCACTATTTTAACAATTTAATATCTACACTACCCAAGGATGCTCCCACATAAGTTTCAGCTTTCCTGGCTCAGTGGTTCTTGAGAAGAAGATTTTTAAAGATTTGTTCTATATATTTCTATGTAAAACTTGGATTCCCTATTGTGGCCCCGCCCTACCCCCGGGGGTCATGATTTTAACAATTTAATATCTACACTACCCAAGAATGCTAACACATAAGTTTCAGCTTTTCTGGCCCAGTGGTTCTTGAGAAGAAGATTTTTTAAAGATTTGTTCTATATATTTCTATGTAAAACTTGGATTCCCTATTGTGGCCCCGCCCTACCCCCGGGGGTCATGATTTTAACAATTTAATATCTACACTACCCAAGGATGCTTCCACATAAGTTTCAGCTTTCCTGGCTCAGTGGTTTTTGAGAAGAAGATTTTTAAAGATTTGTTCTATATATTTCTATGTAAAACTTGGATTCCCTATTGTGGCCCCACCCTACCCCCGGGGGTCACTATTTTAACAATTTAATATCTACACTACCCAAGAATGCTAACACATAAGTTTTAGCTTTTCTGGCCCAGTGGTTCTTGAGAAGAAGATTTTTAAAGATTTGTTCTATATATTTCTATGTAAAACTTGGATTTCCTATTGTGGCCCCGCCCTACCCCCGAGGGTCATGATTTTAACAATTTAATATCTACACTACCCAAGGATGCTCCCACATAAGTTTCAGCTTTCCTGGCTCAGTGGTTCTTGAGAAGAAGATTTTTAAAGATTTGTTCTATATATTTCTATGTAAAACTTGGATTCCCTATTGTGGCCCCGCCCTACCCCCGGGGGTCATGATTTTAACAATTTAATATCTACACTACCCAAGAATGCTAACATATAAGTTTTAGCTTTTCTGGCCCAGTGGTTCTTGAGAAGAAGATTTTTTAAAGATTTGTTCTATATATTTCTATGTAAAACTTGGATTCCCTATTGTGGCCCCACCCTACCCCCGGGGGTCATGATTTTAACAATTTAATATCTACACTACCCAAGGATGCTTCCAAATAAGTTTCAGCTTTCCTGGCTCAGTGGTTCTTGAGAAGATTTTTAAAGATTTTACCAAAATATTTCAAAGTAAAACTTGGATTCCAAATTGTGGCCCGTCCTACCCCCGGGGGTCATGATTTTAACAATTTAGTATCTACACTACCCAAGGATGCTTCCACATAAGTTTCAGCTTTCCTGGCTCAGTGGTTCTTGAGAAGAAGATTTTTTAGTGACCCCACCCTATTTTTGTCTTTTCTTGATTATCTCCCCTTGTAAGGGGACTTGGCCCTTCATTTTAACAATTTAAACTCCCCTTCACCCAAGGATGCTTTGTACCAAGTTTGGTTAAAATTGGCCCATTGGTTCTTGAGAAGAAGTCGAAAATGTGAAAAGTTTACAGACGGACGGACGGACGGACAGACGGACAAAATGTGATCAGAAAAGCTCACTTGAGCCTTCGGCTCAGGTGAGCTAAAAATGTAGAAAAATACTGTTTATTAAACGGCTGGTAAACTCCAGATATCTAACAATATTTTATTAAATTTTTGCTACATTTATTCTATAACTTTGATTATAACAGAGCTCAAATTAAACAAATTTAACTGGAAGAAAATGCTAATGTTCAAAACTTGCCCCACATGTGCAAAATTAGCCCACATGTGCCAAAAAATGTTTAGACCTGGAAAAAAACATAAAGACCAAAGCTGATATAATACAAATTGGTGCCTTCCTGTTTCATCAAAACCAAACATATTGATATGTCATTTCTAAAAATAAAATGTCACGGTTCAGCAGGCAGGACAGTGACACTCCAGTGAACACATAACCGTAAATTGACGAGAAGAATGTTCTCATGAATTCATGGAAATATAACCCACCTCTCCAAAATTTGACATCTGTGCAAAATGTGAACACATGAACAAAAATTAGGCCCAACTCTGAAATCATACCAGTTGGTGCTTTCCCATTTACATCTAAACAGAACTCATTGATATGTCATCTATATGAATAATATATAATGCCACAATTCATCAGGCAGGACACGGTCATGCTCCATTGAATTCCAAACAGCCATGTGACTTAACGGCAGCTCTTCCTGTTGTACTTGTAACAAGGTGTTTACAGTTCTAAAATGGTGGTCACTCAATACTTGTGGCAAAAATCTCAACCATGGTGTCGCAGTAGAATCGCGTCAGGTCGTTAGATAATGGCTTCCACCCCCGCGATCCACACTCCAGCAGTTCTAGAAGAGTACAGCGCCCCCTAGCTGTCAGTCTGTAACAGTCAGAATTACTAATAAAATATCAAGTTAATATTTAACAAGAGATGTTTGTAAAAAACACTTATGCCCCCCTCCCCCATATAATTGGAATTTTTCAAAGCCCAAGGGGCATAACTCCATCCAAAATGGCTCAATCGTACTCAAAACAGAACATGACCTAAATATCCTTATGATAAATCTGTATACCAAATTTCATTTCAGTATGTGCAACATCTGCAGAGAAAAAGAATGGAAACTGATTGTGGACCAACAGACAGTAGCAAAGCAATATGCCCTCCCTTTTTCGAAGGGGGCCATAATTATTATTTTTTTAATAATCCACTGCTGTAAATTCACAATTCAATTTGTGTGAGTGTGAGTGTAAAATAAAGTGGATTCAAATAAAAAACAGTGGAAAACGTTGATAGTGAAATACAGTCCCTGAAACGTTCTACTTTCCCACCTGAACGGTGAACGAACGGTGAACGAACGCAGAGCGAATGGTGAGTGAACGATGTGCGAACGCTGAACGCAACTTGGTGAACGATATGTGAACGGTAAACAGTGAGTGAACGCAGAACGCAAACCGAGCGCGAACGCGAGCGCAAAGTGAACGGTGAACGAACGGTGAACGCAAGATGAAGGATTTATTCGGAATGCCTCCGATCTTTTCCTTGCATTGAAATTATTCTATTATTCTTTAATTCTAATTTTAGGTGCTTTAATATAAAAATTAACAATAGATTAATATAAAAAAAAAAAATAAATAAATACCGGTAATAAAAACATTTTTACTGTACATATATGTACCTATGTTTCATTTTATAACACGATTTTAATTGCCGTAAAACATGTGTATTTGTTACCGAACGCGTGTAGTTTGAATATAAAATTAATTTATTTATATAGTAAATATGCTTATTCTTTTAACTAATAAAATAATGTGGACTTCAGAAGATAAAACTACTACTTATAGAATGAATTAATTACATTGTACACGGTACATACATGAACGAACTAATTATCGCTTGTATACAAACAATATAGTAAGTCGTACAGTTTTATGTTCTCGTCAAATAGTGTGCCCTATTGTGATAAAACGTACAGTTTAGATGTTTAACGTTTTTTTTCTCTGATGTTCATTCTTGTTTACTGGTTATTGTGGTCAAGATACTTTGAAAATTTTTAAATACACCAAAAATAAATATTTTTTTTTTTTACAAATAAACATTTCTTAAAGCTTCACATAAATATTTCGTCGGCGAATATACATGCACACGACATAATTTTCGGGAATTTGTAGCTCTGAAGCTTAATTTTTAAAATTTCTGCAAATGAAAAATTGATAAATAATTGGTAAAATCATTTTTTAGAGATTTGTAAGCATTGAATCAATGGAAACATAGATATAACTTGTAATTTAAGTCATTTCATGCTGTGTTTTTTTTTCCAATCGTATTCCACTTTCTGCATATTATGAAATCCAATTCAATCAAATTTTACGGTCCAACTATATGTACACCTTCTGATAGAACAAACAAATCTGTTTTCTTAAGTCTGAGAATTACCTAAATAATTATTTATATTCTAAAATATTAAAATAAGTCTTACATGTATTTAGTTCCAGAAAAAGTCAATGAATAATATTTCTTTGAAATCTTAAATCAGTATTACATGTAAGCCGTATTTCGTTTTGAAAATACTACTGTTGGCAAAAATTTATTCTAAAATAATATTGTTTAATGACTGTTTGATGTTGGTTTTAAGACTGATTTTCTTGAGCTACAATACACATTTGATATTAAATAAAATGTACTGAAAATACGAAGAATTTTATTTCGGGAGAAAAGGCACCGGGGGTGGGGGAGGGGGGGGGGGCTTAATTATACTGAATGGCAAACATATATTTTGGTATGGTGAAGGAAGGAATTTTCCCTTTCTAATAAAAGATTATTTTAAAAAGTTGATGTTTTCTAAAATTTAAAACCACACTATCAATTAAATTAGCTCTAAAAATATTTGATTAACTGAATATTTGCAGTACTGTTCATAATTCTAAGACCTACGTGTAGTTTGAAACACATGCTACGGTAGCAATAATTTTTTGTGTATTCATGTCTTGTAAAAGACTTGCATTAATTATAATACATCCATTGGTGATTTGTCATCTTTAACATTACAACAAATTCTTGCCGTGCGTAAAGCATTTGTACATTGCCTTTTTTTAAATTTAATATTTTAGCATCATTCTACATATTACATGAACAGTAGGTACTTAATGTATTATTTTCCAGAGAAATTTCATGAATAAAGTAACAGCTGAGTTACGACAATAAAAATATAAATACCATAGATAATTTTTGCAATGAAATAATTATTCTTCAAACACGATATCTAAGTTATTTAATTAAAAAACGTGTAAATCCTTACCATCAAAAAGATAAGTCCTTTCACTTCAGTGTTCCGAATGACAATAAAGACTGAACGATAAGTGAACGGTGAACGCAAAGTAAACGGAACGAAGAGCAAACGGTGAACGTTTTGTGAATGGTGAACGCAATACTGTGAACAGAGAGCGAACGGTGAACGCACGCTGAACGAACGGTGAACGCACGCTGAACGAACGGTGAACGAACGGTGAGCGAAAGGAAAAATGGGAAAGTAGAACGTTTCAGGGACTGTATAAAACATTGATTAAAAAGAATATATGATGATTCGTGTTGAATATGATAACTCCTTAGATAAAAATCTGGGTTATTAAATTCTGTGTGACCTACCCATCTTTTATGATGCGTGTTCGCACTTGATCAAGCAAAGCAGACATGCGTGGCTGGTCCTGAAGTTCAAGGTCTTTACCAATGCACTGCAGCTACATACAAATAACATGAATAATGCTTCAGTAATTAATCATCAAGTACATGTACATCATTATTAATCAACCTCATCAATAAAGATGTGGTTCTTCTTTTCTTTCAAAATCAATTTTTCTGTAAAATGCACTGAACACAAAATTGCATTAGAAAAGAAAGCAGCTAAACTGAAACTTGACTTTTCAGACTTGTAATGACAGAAAATACTGATAAATGATGAGATTGATGTATTTTCCTGCAATAATATGAGATATTAACCTGTAATAGATAGTTTTCGATGGGCCTAAATTTAGCAAAAGTTACCTCCAGTTGGCCGCCATATTGGAGGTTGACTCGGCGAGTTTTCCTCTTTGTCTTACCAAGTTTAAGAAAATATAGCAGAAACATTTGGTGGAAAATTGTTATCAAATATTTTTTTTAAAATAAAGGAGGCTTCCAAAAATTTATATAAATAATGATTCCTGATTCAAAATCGCAAATATAAAAATTTAAAATTGGTTGAACAATGAAGGAATATGAGCATTTGGACCTCCAGTATGGCGGCCAATGGGAAGTAACTCTTGGTCAATCGAAAACTATCTATAATTAGAGAAAATTATCTGACATGAGATATTAACCTGTTAAAATGACCTGAAATACTGACCTGTAATGACAAACATTCGTACTCATCCTCGGTTGAGGCTTGGTCCTGTAAGATTTGTTCTAAACACTCAAACACGGGAGCCACTAAGGGCTTCATGGTGTCCCCCGTCGTAAGGCGAACATTTCCAAAGACCTGACAGAGAAACGTGACGAATCCTAGGTAACGCTTGTTGTCTGAAGATCTCATCTCCTCCTTTCCTGAAAAAGAAAGTCAACTTAAGTCTATTTTTTTCTGTACAAAATTACATGAATTAAGTGTTGTTATCGGAAATAAATATCACGCACTGTGTTGCTAGTGCAAGTATTTTATTGAATTAATTGGCACTTAGGAGTTTGTTTTTAATACCGTATAAGTAGAATTTTTAGCGAGGATTTAATTTTGGCATTATTAGCGAGGGTCCACATAAAAGAATATCGCTAAAAATACAAGTATGACCCTCTGATATGACAGATAACTCTCAGAGACAGTCAGAGTACAAAACAATTAATCAACTGCTTTTAACATGAAAAATAATTTATGAATTAAGTAGACAATTCGATGAAATCTGACATGCGATGGAAACATTACTTTCTATTTCTTTTGCCAATCTCAGACTAATTGTTTTATTATATCTAACAATAAAACATTTAAATCCTACTTCAAAAGCATTTTAAATTGAATAAGTTGTATTTTTAAAAAGACTATTTTTATAATGGTTTAATGTTTCTAGTACTTACATGTAATACAGAATTTTTAACATTTGACATTTTTTTCATAAAGAAATCTTTAGAAGAAATTAACTCCTCCTCACAGATGTATTTTTTTCATACAACCACATACAACATTGTAATTTTCACGTAGAAAGCATCGCTTCATGATGTTTTCTTACATGATTTTAATAGGTATTATACTAAGTATTATTTTCATATACAACTCATATTTCAAATTAAATGTTATGATAATAAATCGTTACTGTTTCTGTCCTCTATGTTGAAATTTCTTCATATCATGATATGACATAAAAATCATTTCTGAAAAAATAAGCTGCGCTTCTTACATCAAACTATTTTCTATGTGGCTTTAATGTTATTGTTGTTCATGAAAATCAAAATAAGAAATATTAAATTTTCTGAGTGAAATTTGATAGCAGAGGGTCGGGACCCCTTCATTGCATTTTATTTGTAAGAGCTTCTTTAAAATTCATTATAAAATCGCTAAAATAATATTTCGCTAAAAATAGATTACCAGTTTTTAAGGACAAATCGCTAAATTTGCGTCTCGCTAAAATTTCCACTTATACGGTAAGAGATTCTACAATTTTGATCAATTCATGATTTCATAAAAATAGTTGATAAATAGGAGTTTTCATTATCATATTATTCTTTTATAAAGAAATAATGGCTCTTATGAATATCTTATCTGCCAATTACAATTGCCAAAGAACAAAAAATATATGCAAGAACAAAAAAACATAAAATACGATCTATAAATACCCCGTACAATGTACCTTTAAAATCCTCCTGCACGTATCGGAGAATAACATTTCTAAATTTAGCTGTTTGAACCTCAACATTAGACAGTCTATCACAAATACATGCTCCGCATTTGGCAAACTCAAGGTCTTTCAAACTCTTGTCATAAATGCGCTTGGCCACATTCATCACGTGGTCCTCTGTTGACATTGATTTGGACAAGGTGAGGATGTCTTCAAGATTGTCCTCGGTCAGATTAAGGGTCAGCCCCTCCAGGTAGTCCTCGAGTTCCTGTACAGTGCCCCCTGGTGGTGGGGATTCCCCATCCTGTAAAATATAAAACATGGCATTTACTTCGTCTCAATAACCAGTGAAATCTTTAAGGTCAAGATCTAGTAAATGTCCTTAGACTAACTTTTTGGTGCCAGATCCATTATGACGTCATAATCACTTTCAACTTTCTTTTTCCCGTACTTTACGGCTCTAATAGAACTATGTAGAAAATAAAGCATGTTCATGGAATTTAATTTGAAATCACCTGAAAAGTAGTCCGGATACCTATATTAAATTTAGCATTATTTTAAAGAAGAGACCAAGAACATACAAATTACCGTTTTCTGAAAGACTGTAGGCAATCTGGATACATTTTGTTTGTGTGATATGGAAAAAACTCCCATATTCATAACTGGTTTTCTTCATATTTCATTGAAAATGACAGTTTAAAATATGGTTTTTCATCTTATTTTCCAACAAATTATGCCCCGAAACACTTTTTTTGACCAAGCAAAAGTTATAAAGCATCATTAGAGGAATTCATTTCTTGAATTTGATAAATCTGTAGGTACCCTTCATTCACTAGATCTTGACCTTAAGGACATAACGTAACTGTTCACAAAACATAGAAAAAAAAAACAAAACAAAACATGGAATATGAACATGTTCCATGATGATTATTTAATGAAATGTGGAAGATACATGCAGATCAAACCATATTCAATCTTGCCAAAAACATATTAAATCTGACCAAATTCATGTGGATACAGGTGTTATGGTTTGGACAATCAATATAGGCTTGGGTAGCTCAGTCAGTAGAGCACCTGACTAGTGATGCAGGGGTCCCAGGTTGAATTCATGGTCCAGCCTGAGCCATACACATGATACAGACCTATTCACCACGCTTCTTGTTGATGACTGTTCTTTTATTCAACCATTATTTCGCAAATGTGTCTGATTGTCACCTCAACAAGTCACAAGACTCACAATATAAAAGCAGGGATTATAGTCAGAGGAATCTTGGATAATCCAGGCAGTTCCATGCATAAATCGTAACTGAGGAAATTCGGATATTGTCACATGCCATTTACAAGAATGACTAAATGATGGCTTACCTTGGTCGATCCCACATCACCTTCAGGTCCAGGCTTTGACACAGATCCAACTTTAGTGACCAGTAGGCCCCTCCCTCTCCCCCTCCCTCGCCCGACGCTGGCCATGGTGAAAAGTCAACTCGTACGATGGACGGATTGCTTTATGATATTAGCTCGTACGAATACTATTTCCTTTAAATCATAATGAATGTTTTATTTCCACTTCGTGCAAAATCTTTAATAGTCCTGACCAAGGACATACTTTAGTTTGTTCTATTTTATGGTGTGTTTTCATAGTTTGTTCTGTAAATTTCTAGAGTGATTTCATTGATTTTGAGCTAAAAGGGGCATAATTAATGTCCATATGAAGTTTTATCTAAATCTGTTCTGCAAGAAGCATATTAGCAGTTTTACATGGTATTCCTAAATTCTGGGACACAACTGTCTGTTTTAAATACGTTTATCACAAATTATTTTATCATTGATAAAAAATGTTAAAAAGAGATGTGCTTAAGATATGGTCTTGATAAAGACCACATTCAGATGTAAAAAAAAAATTGTTGAAACTATTAATTAGCAAACTTTGAGTTTTTATGGTTTTCGTATTCTCATACATGTATAGAAAATATTTATGTGCATGTTAGTCAAAATTCTGTCAGTAATTTTGACAAAGTCATCGTAGCGGTGACTGCTGTCCCTGTCGACCCTTTGCCGGTGGCTTTGTGTCTGCATTTTAGAAAAGTATTCATAACAGATATATAAGATATAAATGACTATAGAGGAACATTACCATGAAATACATGTATATGGGCTCTAAATTAGAAATAAAATGTTCTGTTCTGTTCTGTTCTGTTCTGTATATGGAAATAATGGATCAAACGTCCATTCAAACAGTGAAAATCAAGTGTAAAGCCAAAACTGAAATCTAAAACATTAGAGGTGGGATCAGGTGCTATGGAGGAGTGAGCTTCCCCTGTCGATCAGTCATACCCTTGTGTACGCCTTGTCATGGCAGAGAAATAATGGAAAAATCCATCGACAATTTAGTGTTTAAAAGTGACCCATAACAATGCATAATGCCAGTCATCAGTTGACTTAACTACAGGTTGTATTTGCTGACAAGGTCATGTGTATCGACCATAGAATTTATGAAATGACTTTAAACGAGATTGTTCATATTCTTATTTCAACTGGTTTGCTAATAACTTACCTCCTCTGAGAAATGGTTGCGTTCACTGCCTCAGGCACCTGACGTTACGTATATTTTTTATATTAAAAAAAAAAAGAAATACCCGTACATATTTGGGTTATTTTTAATATATATAAGACAAATATGTAAAGTCAGGTGCCTGCCTGTGCTTATTAAATCAACTTCATGAGAGATATAAACATCCTAAGCAGGTTTACTTAACAATTTGGTGTCTATTTCTTCTAAAATATCCAGATATGAAACAGATGTGTACGAATTTAATTTCAAGATCATTGCGATATAACTTGATGAAATATGAATGGAAATAACTTAAACCCATTGTTTATTGATAAGTTATTTCGTCGGTATATATCTAAATGTCGAGTTGAAGGCTATAACAAATGAGGCCAAATGGATTATAGTGCTTGTCTATTTATATTTTTCACATAGTGTCAATCTGAATGAAAAGGAAAAACACTTTTTATAATTATTTTATTTTTTAATCAATTGTAAACATGCTCACATTTTATTCTGAATAACAGTTGATAAATGAACAGTGAACAAAAACTGTGTAAATGAAGGTAGAATGACAAAAAATGATGTAAGTGAACCACAGGTCTTTAAATCGCTTAGAAAAAAAATTGAGGTGTTGAAAAATACTTTTTTTTTTTACACACATTTTTTTCCATGCGATCCAAAAGCCTGTGAAGTGAACCATAAATAAAAAGAGGGAATAAATTAACAATTATAATGATTTATAATTAAACAAATGCAAAGGACAATCAAACTCACGAAACACTCATGTCATCAAATATGTACAAAAGGAAACAACTATAAGTAAATATAAAATCAGCAGTTGCCAGGACAAAAAACTCATAACTTAATTATTATACAATACAGTACATGTAGAGTCAAACTTTTCATTTCCAAAATGACCTCGTTATAGTTAAAATATACATTTTATGACTAAACTTCACATCACTGTCATTGTTGAGTTTTACTGTACAGTCCATGTAGAGTCAAACCTTTTATTTAATTCCAAATTGACATCGTTATAGTAAAAATATACACATTTTCTGACTGAACTTATCATCACTGTCATTGTATACTGAGTATTTTTATAATAAGTAATATCAACGTGCACTTCATACATAATTTTTTTTATTCGCTGAATTCTGTTAACTTACATATTATATAATACATGTATACTTTATTCTTTAATCATGTTAATATAAAGTAACATTATATACCTATAAAATTTTTTTGGTACTAACATAATTTTTTTTAAGGACATACAAGGTACATATAATTTTTCAAAATTCTAAATTTAAACTTATAATACCTGTTTGGTTAGGTTAGAGAGGTACATATGTACATGTGTAACTAGGAAAAAAACTTTTTAAAAAAAATTACCAAAAATTACAAAACATAGAGAGATTTTTTTCCAAAATTTGTTTGAGTAATATGTACAAATCTATATATAGACATTAAAATTATTTCAATTCTTTATTACGGGATATTCAAGTTACATGTATATAAATCTATCAACGTTTCTCACTACTTGTTTGGTTAGGTTACAAAGGTATATAATACACATGTATTGATATGTGTAAAAAAACACACATATCAATAAGGTACATAATCATTATACATATTTATAAACTGATATTCAGGGCATCTTTGGTTTCTCATTTACTTTGTATCATATAATCTTTGGAGACTAGAGTACACTTCACGACTGACAAGGTACAGACCAACAATGGACTAATATGTTCTATTAAAATTTACATCTTTGAGTTATTTCATTTGGCATAATATTCCATTGCAAAAGCTTCACAATGAAACTTCAAATATACCAAAGAAATATTTGAAAATCTGAAATTAATTTGTATTTTTAAAAAAATAATAATGCCACAATTAATCCCATTTGCCATCATTTTTCATCAGCACAAAATTAATCACTAGTCTCGTTCAAGTCTCGTTTAACAAGACGCTCGGCTGCCCGTCGGAAATTTACGGAGACTGCCTAATGACTTAGGGACGTACACGTTGATTAATGCAACAAGGAAAGGTTTCTTCGGAAACAAGCTGAGGTGTTCCGAGTAATGGGACCAGGAAGTGATGTCACAATACACAAATGAGATTTTTTCCCTCCAGCATTTCCTCTTCCACTTTTCTGCTGGTTGTGGATCTGTCCGCGGGAACAGACAAAACTGCCGCTACAAACACGAGTACCGTGGCAGCTATCCCGAGGTAGTAAGACCAACCTTCATTATAAATATAAAATACCAGATATAAATTAATTAAGTAAAAATAATAATGAAACTTGGTATATATGCATGAAGGAACAGATTTAACAGAGGTTTACCGTCCTTTTGTTGACACATAAAAAAGATTTTGCATTGATGATATTCAAAATATATTGCAAACAAAATTTACTACAAACAAGTTTAACAATACAAACAATCAAATTGTTATTAATCAGAGTACGAGTTGTCTCTCTTACCAAAGGGTCTAAGAAACCTTAATTCTTCTGATATTATAAGCCTTTACTTTGACTCAATCTTATTTCTGCAAATGTACATTAAATTTTAATCAATATAATTTATAAGTGAAATAACTTTTGACAAAAAAGTATTATTTTAGTTTGTCGGATTTCTTCTTTAACTTTGTTGGATTGTTTGTGCATTTTTTTTTTTTGATTATCAATGTAATTTTTTCAGTTGTATATGTGCATTGTTCTTAAAATAGAACACACTATTACCCAGTTGCAAAAACTGCTTTCACCGTTTACTTAACAATGGTGCAAATGAACTATAGTTTTTTTGTACATGCACTCACCTATGGTACAATTATCTATAACGTAAGGTTCGGCATATTCTCCACAAAGATCCCGCACCCTTTTGGTGCCCCAGCCAGTAGGGTATATAACCAGAGCAATCACGGAAAATAGACCTGGAAAAATTAAAAGTAAGGATTAAAGTAAATCTGACCATATACAGTTGAACCTCGTTTTCTCGAACATCAATGTCTCGAATACAAGAGATATGTCGAAGTAATAGTAGACAGTCCCAGCCATGCAAGCTTTTATTCAATTTTTTACTCTCGTTATCTCGAAGCTTCAGATATCTCAAAATTTTATTTTATGTAGTCCCGTCGAGATTATTTGATCGAGATAACAAGATTCAACTGTACAAAGAAAACAGTAAGAATTAGCACTGATTTTCTACCTTTTTTTCAAAATTATTCAAATTAATCTTTCACGCTCATAACCAAGGTCATTTTATTATCAATCTAAAATCCCTTGTATATTAATGTCTTAATCGGGTTGACAGACTGTGAGAATACAAAGAAAAATAGAAAGAAGGTTGATTTTATATAATAAAACGTTTATATATAGGTTTTATTCACATTGAAAGAGTGTTGCTATAAATATTTACCTCCAATACTTTGTATAAATCCTGCAACTGTAAATATACTTTTTCCACAAATTGATCGGACAAACAAACTCAGTACAGAACACAACATGGAAAAGAGCAGAAGAGTTCCGGCAATACCGAACAATATCACACAGGCCTTCCACGCATGCGGGAAAAAATCGTCCGCTGCAGAAAACGACACAACGAATGTAGCACAATTATCCCTGACTTTGGCGATTTGGAAGTCTAACTGAAGTTTTGTACATCTATTAAATATTCCTAATGTTGGTCTGAAAGTTTCCGAGTCCATAAAATCTTCCGAAGCATTCATCAATTTAATGGCAGTTTCTCGAGGAGTTCCGATCATCCAGTGCGGGGAGATAACTGCGGCGACAGTTGCCAAGGTTACAGTGACACTTAAAAGCGTCCATCCCAAAGAACGGCACGTGACTATGACGTAACACATGATATCCTCCAGATGAAAATCAAAGTTCGTGTTCGATAAAGTTTACTTCCTGAAAATAAAAAAGAAACAAATATATATTAAATACGGTATATATTTATACTACCTAATAATACTAAAAGTCAAGTTTTGTTAGATTACAAAAATTGAAAATTTTGTTTCCAAGCTTATCTGATTTACAAGTTAAATATTTACTTTTAACTGATGGATATCGTCTTAAGGTACCCTTTTCATTAAGTGTATGTGTGTGTGCGGGGGGGGGGGGGGGGGGGAGTCATATAATATCCTAGAAAAAAAACCAGACATGGGAGTTTAACAAAATACCATATGAAATTAATTTTAGAATTACACCCAGGATCTTCAAGGATCAGTAATACAGGCGCCCTGCAGAATTTTCACGCCATATTTTAATCCGCTTTTATTTTGATCGCCTCTCAATTCTGATTCTTTAAGAAATGTACCTGTGTATCATAAAATGATTACAAGATCATTAAGCGCCCAATGTCAAACAAACCCGGGTCTGGCATCAAGTGGTCTAAATCGGCTTATCTAATGATACGCAGCTTATGCAAACCGTTCACTAAATCAGTTTTCATTGTTATTGGCCAATCTTTGACCAAAATAATCGACGGGCTCTCTGATCGGTTTCGAGAACCCAGTGTCCTTAAGATCTGTCTGTTTGTATGTGAAAGACGGGGGGGGGGGGGGAGGTTCACATGAAAAAAAAAATTACTCTGAGGTTTTTTTTTTGTCTTTGCAATTTGGGACACGTTGCATTTTCCATTTGTATACCCTAAATACTCTTCGCAAATAAATATTTCAAAGAATCTGAGATAAGGCGTCGACTATAACCTCAGCCAATATTATAAACATGACAAACAAGACACACATTCCACACGTAGATGTTTAATTAGAGAAGCCTTTGTTGTGATTAAAAAATCTATCATCATCACCGCTGCTATCACCCCGTGAACAGATCCTGGCAGAGGTTAAGGAACCCTGCTCTCGCCCTCAGATTTCCTCTAACCAATTTGATAACATGGATACCCACGGATAACGTGTCTTCAGCTTTCTTACAATCTGCAACTGTGCTTGAATAATTTTGATGGAGTTTTTTGTTATGGAGCGAATCTAAGGAAAGTCCCTAAGCTTTCCCTGATGAACACCAACCGTATTATCATGAATATCGATCTGAAATTTGTTTGCATATCTCCATCCAGCCTGTATATATGTTTTCCTGTTTTAGAGAGAGAGACGAGAGGGAGAGAGAGAGAGAGAGAGAGAGAGAGAGAGAGAGAGAGAGAGAATGAGAGAGAGAATGGATAGAGAGAGGAGAGAAAGAGAGAATAGGAAGGGAATGGAGAGAGAGAATGGAGTGAGAGAGAATGAATAGAGAGGAGAATGGGGGATCGAGAGAATGAGAGAGAGGGGAGAGAGAGACGGAGAGAGAGAGAGAATGGATGGATGGAGAGAAGGAGAGAGAATGGATAGAGAGAAGGGAGAGAGAATGGATGGAGAGAAGGGAGAGAGAATGGATAGAGAGACTCGCTGAGATCAGAATCTGATTGAGGCTGTAACATCACAGACAGCTGTGAGATAACTTGGATTACCGTTACAGCTATGATAACACGATGAACACGGTCGACAGCCACCACCATTACTCATTATCACAACACTCGCGGCAGATGGTGCGCGCCCCTCCCCGCTGTTTTCCGATCATACTTGGGGTATCATAATTCGGCGTCCCCCTGTCTCGTACATATTCTCTTTGCCAAAAATTTGTATTTTCCCATTTCGCCATCAAGATTTTTTCCTCGGTGTTTTTCTGGGTTTCATTGGAACGCCATTTGCAGTGTTTTTTGCAGAATTATATATACTCCTAGTGCATCTTCCAGGTTAATTTCTGGTAATAGCTCTGAATTATAGACACTTGATGTTACATATTCTTCATATTAAAAAAAAAATAAATCCATAACTAATTATAAGGTTGGGAGTAATTTTTTATATACATGCATGTAAAGCCTGTGCTTTGAATAATGTCGCGGAATACTAGTAAATGGTGAAAGATATATTTACATAGATTTTTATAATGACACCAAGGATATGTGAGTGTTCGTTAAAAATGTTTTGTATTCTAATTTGTAAATAATACTGACTTCTTAAGTTTTCATTTAAAATTATAATCTCTAAAACTTATAAACAAAAATCCAACAATGCTATGGGATAAAAATATTAAGACATTTATTCAGCTATAAAAAAGGGGGAGGTTGCTAACAGTGTTCCTCTACAACTTATTTGATACATGTAGTTTGTCAGCCTGTGTAGAGTTTATATTTTCACATTAAAAAAAAAATCTTTAAAAAGCACTAAGGGCCTAATCTTAATTGCAGTCTTGGCTTTTATCGAGATGTTTTCAACTCATTAATCAGTAATTAGATTCAAAGTAACGCTACTGTTTTTGCTTAAGACCCACCCTCACCCCTTGACCTATGCAAAAGGCAATATAATGCCATCGAGTGAAGGTAACCTAAATTAGTTATAACCACCCCCTCTCCCTCTATCCCCAACCCAAATATATCACCACACCCCAACTCCCAAAGTCATAATCCCAGATAGGGATTATTTAATTAAATAAAATATATATATCAGACGATGCTACTGATTTTCTAAAAGAATTTTTCTGCAAGGCATGCAATTACACCGTGGATAAAAGATAATAAAACCTGTACTTATGATATCATTTTTGTAAACGATAAAAGAGCTGCATGATTGACTACGCGTCACAAATCAAATACCAGGGTATATATATACAGTGCACTGTCGATCGCATGAAAGTACATTAAGAGGGAAGTTAATATATGAAAAAAAAAATCTTCAAAAGGTTTTCATTTCGTCCTTGAATTTACCTTAAACCGCCAGAGTTATTCTTTTACTTTAAATCCGCCACAAAAAACGTATACCTCATCCTTAACGAACCCTTAATGAGCCAGAAAGTAAATGGAGATATAATTAATTTTTCTCTCTCATCCTTCACAAAGCCCAATGGCTACTGATCAAAGCTTAAATTACAAAAAACTTCCTGAGTTTGTTAATAGAACACACTTTACTTACATGTACATGATGTACTGCGGAGGAACATGTCGCTACAGAAGTTATAACTTATAAGACGTCCTCTTTAACGAATACATACGTGAAGTAACCCCTTAACAGATCAAATTCTCTATTGGATTCATGATTAAACACATTTACATGTTAATGAATGTAAACCGCCGGTAGGCTTTCAGTGTATAAGTATCTTAATTTACGACACTCCCTGACTTTAGGTTAAAG
Source organism: Saccostrea cuccullata (assembly GCF_032062105.1). Lineage (NCBI taxonomy): Eukaryota > Metazoa > Mollusca > Bivalvia > Ostreida > Ostreidae > Saccostrea > Saccostrea cuccullata. The sequence goes on from NW_026922636.1 coordinate 21,991, forward strand.
CAGTGCGCGCGTCTTTTTGGTATAGAAATTGATTAAGTATGAATAATGTATGTAAACATTTCATGTCATCGTTTTATTATGCTGAGAAAATATTCCGAGGCGTGAAGAGTCGTAACATTTACTGTGAAGTATTAAGTACCTCTCGCTTGCCCCCGAGAGAGAGAAAAAAAAATATGCCTCGACCTTTCAGCTTCAGACAAAATGATAAATAGCCACAGTGACCAGAAACACATACACACAGCACTGACATGTGTAAAAGAGAGATACCAGTACAGCAAAAACTGGATGATGCATAAACATACTTGTATCATGTTTCTATATAAAAAAAAAATAAATGTTACATTTAAACACCGCGTTTATACATAACTTAAGGACGCACTTACCTGGGCTAGACGTAATTTTAAAATTCCACGGGAGTCAAATTATTTACAACCTCTAGCGGATACACGCACGTGTGAAAACAGGTGGTCCCAGCGCATCATCCTGCACGCGCATCTGTTCTCGAACATGCATTATTAATTGCTGAATATGAAAACTCTCTGCTACAAACGATTCACGCACATATAATTGTGAGATTTTTGAGAATGGGCGATTCCAATACTCAAAGAGATGGGGGTGTTTGCATGAAGAAGAGGCAGCTCAATAGTTACTTTGATCGAGATTCACTAAACATATATTATTCCTACTTAAAGAGACCGTCAAAGACACACTTAAAACGCTTAAATTTGTCACAGAAAATTACATAAGAAATAAAAGTGGAATCAAATTTTATTAAATGTTCCTTTAAAGCCGATATGCGTCAATATCTAGCCTTAGTAATTTAAGATCTCTGATACATTAACAGTTTTTAACACATACAAGATTAAAACTTTATGATAATGTTACGGCCATAAACGTGTCCATAAATTTAATCTTCGATCCACTCATATAATTCGCTAAACAAATATATGCATTACATGTACAAAACAAACACAGACCTCACAAACATCAGAGTGGGATCAGGTGCCATGGAGGAGTGAGCATACCCTGTTTGTCCGCCAATCTACATGTACATTATTCTGCCAATACTGTGAATCACTTTTTTTGCATGAGAAATTTATTTTACCGGAATTACACAAGACAGCGTGCTCGCAAAAATTTGATTCTCGCCTATGAAAATTTTGTCTCGCTTATCAAGAGCCAATGCGCGATAATAAGGAGTCTCGAAAATGTTAGCGATCATCACCTACGATTCGTCATTCTGTCTGTCTATAACACTTTCGTTTCCTTGAAAAAAGTCCTTTATTTTTGCAATACAAGATTTTATATCATAATTCCCGATCGATGACTTGAAGAAGATGCCATGCAGTTGACTTTGGGGATCAAAAGCTAAAAGAAAAAGGTTACAAATCCATATAAGTCATGAAACGGTGCTCTTTAATTTCCGGATTATATAGCTTTTGGAAAATACTTGACTTTTTTATCATTAGTCCTAGTCGCCCGCGTGGCTTAGCGGTTAGAGCGTCTGCTTTATAGTCGCGAAGTAGAGTTGATCTTTGAGAGAATTTGCAATGTAGTGGAATTTTGAGAGCGCTGGCTTTTACAGTTGACGGCTAACTTTCACATGAAATCCGAAAAACCGCCCTATACCATCAAATACCGCCCTCAACATGTTATTACCCCAAACACCATGCCTATGACCACTAGCAAGGTTTTCTGATCTATTATCAATTCTGTACCTCCGTATATTACAAAGGTTTAAATGTCAAAGTAAACCGTATAAACTGGAGAAGTCAGTGCTTCTCGCAAAAATCCAGTACTGAAGACATGAATTCAAAGAAAAAATATCTTTCTTGCTTTTACATTGATATCTTTCCTCTTGTAAAACTTAAACATGTATTTAATTTTGTAACTAAAGCATGGCAACTTTGAATTTCTTCTAAATAATCATTTTCAAATTAAATACATTATTTTCCGAGGCAAGAAAACTGACATTCAAATCAAAGCATCCAATCGCAAGCTTAATTTCACATGATTGACAGGGGTTCCGAGACCAGGTAAATTTGAGGGAGGTGCTTTTTTCCTCACCCTTTAAACAACAAAAGTACAGCCGTCTTGGAAATAAAACACAACTAAGGGTTTATTCGTACACTGACGTTTTATTTTTTTAATCAACGAAATACATCAATGTACATATACATATATAATAATGTCATCATGTAAATCAAGAAAAAAATAGTTCATTGGATAGATGCGTTATGAAAATATGATTTCATTTTGAAACTGACCAATCAGAATACGTAATACATGGCCCTGTTTGGTACAGACAATACAACGGTGTGTAAAATTACTATAATGAACAAATGCAAGTCACAGGGGAGGTAATCCACTAAGAAAAAATAGCAGCACGTTATAATAAAACCGATTGGCAAAGACATGTAATGCTTGTAAATAATTCCAATATAACTTGACCTTCATTTCTTCTATGCTTTTAATGCAAGCAAAAGTTACATGTTATTGTACTGCAATACAACATAAAATATCTTGTAACAAAATTACATTTTGCTGTTGTAACCTTGAGGCAACTTATTAATTGAAAATTTTGACCTTCTAAATTAACAGGTCATTTGATGTCATGACCTTTTAAACTGACATTTTAACGACCCTAACAAGAGTGGGAAGAATAATTTCTTAAATTGGTGAAATAAATGAAAAAAAAAAATTGGGATGTTTTACATTAGTCCGTAAAATCTGACGTTTTCCTGGCTTTTTTTTTTATGATTTTGATTTTTTACATGCCAGGTTTTCCTGGCATGTAAAATATCAAAATCGTAAAAAAGCCAGGAAAACGTCACATTTTTCAGACTAGTTTTACATGTTCATTAGTCATTTCAAATGATTAAAACAATTATTTATTTTTCCTTCTCCCCAATGTTAGTACATCAACAAACAAACAGGACATAATATTACATGCATCACAAATAATTTTTTATGTAAAAGTAAATGCAGGTAGGCTACAACATTCTTAAAGAAATTCATATGAAAATATTCATACTTTCAGTTTCAAAAACAAAACTGTTTATTGATATTCACTTTTGTAGAAGTCTCTACAAAAATGATTTAGTTTAGGACACATCAGAATGGAAACAAATGATATCAATTTTGGAACAAGCCTGTACCTGAAGGTAAGAAATGCTAGGATTACAATGATATCAATTTTAGAACAAGCCTGTACCTGAAGGTTAGAGATGCTAGGATTCACTACTATATATGAAGACAGAGGTTATGTCAGTATAGAATTAAACATGAAATATGGCAGCTACGAATGGCAGGGGATACTTCTCACACCCCTTCTTATACTACGACGAAAAAATCTCCAACGTATTACAAATATTGATGATGGTGGAAACAACGAAATGTTATTACTGTATACAGGGGAATTTTTTCCCCCTATTTTATTTCGCCCCTTTCCCCCTACTCTTGATTTGGCGAATTTCAAACAGGGCAAATTTAAAGAATACAGTACAATTTCTTTAACAGAACTGTGACTGGACGAATTTAAGATGGGGCAAAATTGTGTAAAATTGCAAGCATAAAAGGGCAAAAATAACCATGTATACAGTATTCTTATTTTTACATTAGAATTGAATGATGCAAAGCGATAACACATTTTTTTTTTTATATCTCTCTGCGATGGCTTGATGCCCCCACAAACACTCTTATGATTGTAATACAGAGGGGTGGATCTTATTTCTATAAGGCTGAGAAGCTGTGATTATGATGTGGAATCCCCCATTTAATAAAACAAACTCTTCTGGAGTAACAATTCCTGGCAAAGCTTATAAAAAGAAAAATAAATTGGACATCTTCACTGAACTCAGATGTGTATAATTTTTTTAACATGGACTACTGATTAAGAACTTCAAAGGGATTTTTGTCCTTTTATCTGGATACTTCAATAAGGATTCTCTTTTTTTAAGAAGAAGATTATTTACATGTACCTTTTCTTTTAGAATGGAGATTGAAATCACTGGATAAAGTTTGCCAGGTTTTATTATACATTTAGCTTGTTATTTATTAAATGGGACTAATTATTACATCATTTTGAATATGAATGAAAAATATGTGGATAAAACACTGACTAATGATTGACACATGATTTTGGTAAAGTCTGTACACAAATTTTTTTGGTATGCTCTGTACATATTTACACATTTATGTGCACAACTGAATTGACCAAAATAAAAGTAAAAAATGTATTCCTTAACAAACACATTATACATAACAAAGTAACAATCAAAATAAATCTTAACAAAAATATCGGATGAAATACAAATGACACGTGTGACTTTGCACTATTGTATACAGTGTATAACAAAAATCGTCTTCAACACAATTTAAAATTTTCAGTCATCTCTTATAATAACAATATTGTACTGTCCTTTCTTTCACAAATTTTTCATATCTTTTTTTCTTTACAGCTGCCAATTTAGTCAAACAACCCTATACAATTTACTGTCCTGATAAAAAAAAACTTAATTTGATGAATTTTGTTACCCCCCAAAAAGAGTCACCTTGGGTTTTTCAGCCAAATTTATATTTCTATCAAATACAGAAAATAATCCTCTATGCAATAAATGGTGGTCAACATACAGGTTTTTTTTTGCTTAATATATTATTTTAAATATACAATTTCTATTTAAAGAATAAATCTCTTGGAAACCTCTCTTATTCCTCCCCAAATATCTTTAATATTTTGTACTAGAATTTAAAAAAATTCCATTTCACTATAAAAATGAACAAGATTTCAATTATGTTAATTTCTTTTAAAATTATGTTTCAATGATTCCAACATGAACAAATATGGATTTAAAGCTGATTTTTTTTTTCTCACTATTTACACATAACATAAAAGCTTGCTACAAATATGGAATCCCCTGATTAGGTAAATGCTGCTCAAATTTCAAACTGCACTGGCAGGATACTTGCAAGGAAAAGAGGTGTTACTGCTATTTTAGTTCTTTAACTTTAAGGTTGCATGACCCTCTGATAAGAGAGATAACTCTTTCAGGAATTTATGATAATAATTTCATCTTTAAAAAAATGTCAAAAGTAGTCTGTAAAATTATAATGTAACAGTTTTTCTTGGAATTTCTTTTTATAACTTCTTCATGAGTCAATAGAATGAAAACAAATTTTACAAAATTCCACGAATAACAACAGACACCCCCCCCCCCCTTTCTAAAAAGAATTTTTTTTATTACTGGATTATAGTTACTTCAAAGAGTTCATTTCCATTTTTTTTTTCAGTTTTAAAATGAACTGTAGAACAAACTTGATAAATGAGGTAATACTTTTTCACCACAAAAAAATTATTAAAATATAAGCACTGTTTAACCTAAGATGAGTTTGAAAATATTAACTATATCCTGTTAAATAAAAAAAAAATATTTCAAGAAATTAAGCTATTCAAACAACCATACCATCTGCCCTAAAACTGAGGAAGAATGCTAAATAAATTTCCCCCCAAAACATAATCACTTTCAGGTATTGAGATAACATGGATTGAGTTTCCCAAATACACAACAGAGCATGCTAATGGCAGTATAATTTCTTTTCTCTTTCCTTTTCTTTCACAGCTTCAAACAATATTGCTCAAAAATACTGGCAACAGAAGTTTAATTGACTATTTGCAAAGAACATGTGTGAATACATTTAAAAATAAAAAAAAAAACAACAGATAGAAATATGGGCACATCGACTCCCCTTGCTTTATACCTATAATGTGAGCGAAATAAAAATGACAATAGAATAAAAACAACAATAAACATCTTTTGATTCCAACATTTTATAATACAGCATTCCTAAAACATAACAACCCAAATCATCATTCAATTATTTCCTGAGGGATGAAAAAATAAGGGGAGGGGATAACAAAACTGACTTTTTTGTATTACAGATGCAATTATGAACTAATTCAAAAATCATACATATTTCATCTAAAACTAAAATTTAAAATTCTGAAATTAGCCATCTCCAATGTAATTTTCTGCTTATTTTCTTTCTTTTAAAAAAGATGGGGAATAATAATAAAAATACTGAAATGCATAAAAAAAAAATCAATGTTGTGGGATTAGAATCAGCCAAGCCATACTATACCCACAGGATTGCCTTCACCGAGTTTGTCAGGCCAACTCATGCCACGTTATTTTTCTATACATACATCTCTTTTATTTTAAATCTACAGGTTCTGCAAATCAACTTTTTACACATAACAACTTTCTTTCTTTTTTTTTTTTTACCAGTAAAACTAGCACTGTTGTTTTCACAAAGATTAAGGTTCAGCATTCTTCTATTTACTTCCAAAAAAAAAACAAACATTTTAAACAAGAACAAAGTTCCAACAGACATCTTATATGTATTTTAATTGAACTAACTTTCAGATTTTTTGCCGAATTAGCTTTTTTACTCAATAATTTTATACAGGAATAAACATGACTTATACAAGGGAAAATTATCCCCCTTTTTTTGAAGGTTAATGAACCTTAAATGTTTTTTTTTTAATTTTAAACTGGCAAAGCACACTATATGAAGTAGCATGATTAAAAGTTGATTTGCAGAATACCATATATAATAAGTAATTAACACTTCTGTTATATATCTATATATAGTTTTCTACTATATTGAACATGCTATGCACAAAATCAGAAGTAAAAACAATCATATCAATAAATGTTCAAAAATATGACATATGTAATTCAGTCAAAAACAAGCTTTTCTTAAAATCAAGTAAATTTCTTCAAGACAATTCCAGTGAAGCCCATTTCTATACTCTTCTCTAGGAATTGCCGATCAACATAAGCACAATGTTGTTACTTTTTCAATATAAATGAACAAATGTTGTTTTCTCAAAAAACATATTCTAACATTTGACTGAGGACTCTATGAACCTTCTAAACCTTCCACACTGAAGAGTTCCTTGTGAAGGGCAGGGAACTCCACCTCTGGATTGGCCTGTTTATATTTATTGAGAAGCACTATGTGTTGTGAGCTAAGCTGTCGTAATGTCCATGTTAGCTGCATTAGGCGTGTGAGGAGGTTCTCGTCCGTGTGCGTTTTTATCAGCTCCTGTTTTAACGCTGTCAGAACTTTTTCGTTAAGTTTTTGAACATCGGCTATGTCCTTTAAACCTGGACGATCTGTGTAAAACATGAAGAAATTTTTAGTTGTAAATCTCACATTTCCTTCTTGCAAAGACACAAACATTTTAAATGGTAACATGTGCTTTTCCTGTTGATTTGCAATGATATTTTACTTGGTAACTGCATTTTTTTTTCAACATTTAATGCACAGAAAAAAATATCCAAACAATAAAACATTACAACTGATCATTTCATCATTTGAAATGGTACTTAATATATGCACAAATTTAAGCACCCTGTGTCATAAGTTGCAAAGTACATGCATGCTTAAATTTCTGTTCCTTAATCTTGGGCTATAAAACTGAGATGAATCCAGTCTAACTTTAAACAATAAATTCCTTTATTGCATTAAGGTTCGTTGATACTCTAATAATATAGATAACTCTTAATGACATAAATGTCTATTATGCCTTTATATATTTTTCAAGTTGAAGTGTCCAATTTTGCCCCACAAGCTATGTTACAATTGTTTGTATTTTCCATATAAAAAATATTTCTTTTGAAAAATCACTAAGGTTCAAGCAACATTTTATATGAATGACAAAGTATTCAGGAAACCTTAAAAATCAAGCACAATGAGGTTTTATGTCGGGAAAACAAGGTACAGACTTACCTGCCCTGATGAGAACCACCGCGCTGAACAAGGCAATCTCACTCTCTGTCAACTTCATCTGTTTTATGGTCCGCACAAACTCAAACACACGGTCACGTAAATGGCACTCTTCTTCATCTGGTAAAATAGAGAATCCTTATCTTATACATGTACAGAGCTGTCAACATGTAACATGAAAAGTTGTAAAGAGGGCCAGAGGGGCAAAAAGTCTCTGACATAAAAGGATTTTTTTGTAAATGGATTTTCCACTTTGTTAACTTTGAAAGCATTTATAACTAATATGGATGCTGTACATTATTTTTTTATGAACATATTTATTTACCCAGTAATAGAAAATAATGAGTAATTAACATGTTGTAACAAAAAAGGCAAACCTAAGCCAAGAAAACCACTTCAAGATATTCAAAGATACAAGATATTGAGGGCAAAGAAGTTTAAGAATAGAAGTTGAGAATTCCAAATCACCTGTGCATACCCATGAGGCATACCCATGATTTGCAAGATATGCTTTTTTGAGATACAGAATATGAAGTGTACATATAATGGTGCTTAACTGGAATACTTACTAAAACTGCTAAAAACAGAGAGAGGTACAGTGGCATTGCCGAAGATGATACTGTTTGTCTGTTCATCATAAACACGACAGGCACGGATTAGGGCCAACTCAAAACTTCCTATATTGTAGAACAGAAAAATAGTTGTGATGTTATGTACAGTACCAGATTATTTTTTCATGTATTTAACAATCATACATTCATTAGTAATGTTGTGACTAATTATCAAAACCATTAATTAGCACTGTTTGTGCTTACATTCATCACTTGTTAGTGAACAACAAATTTTACTGATGATTATTAATCTGAAAATGATAAATGTAGATATGAATATTGCTGAGTCAATGTACAAATAAACATTAATAAACAGAAACTTTATTTTTTTTTTATACACACTGTTTTTATACTTGTTTCTATGAATTTTCCACAAACTTTATACTGAACAGAGCCTCTCTTTACATTTGATCCTCTGAGTACCTTGAAGCATTGAAATATTTTGATCCACCCCCAGAATTTGAAGAAACCTTGATCCATCCCTAGCATTTCAAGAATGACAGATCCACCCCTCACCTGCTTTCAGCAGCATGATCTGATCGTCCTGAGAAAGATCCATGAACCCGGGCAGCATTTTGGCGAACTCAATGATCTGTTGTACAGCGATGGTAATCTTCTCTGCCACTTCTGACAACAGCTGACTTCTGCTCTGTTTAACATAGATCGATAGAATTAACAAATAAAATATGGAAAACATCAAGCATTGTCTACAATGTTATGGTTAGACAAACTTTTGATTGGCAAGGTTCTATAATATAGAGGTAGGACTACGTACAGAATAATGTTTTCCCTCCTGTATAAAAATTTCGATTGAATTAACTGATTTACTACAAAGGAATCTCTATTTTGAAGCTTTTAGTTTCATCTGTGAGCTATTATAATAGACAAGTGCAAAATCATCTAATTCAAAGGTTACTTCACCCAATCAACTTCTTTTATTCTGAGGTGATCCAAATAATCTGATAATCTATTTATGCGATCAACTTCTCATGTAATTTCAAAGGCATCTAATCATATCATGGAAAGATATGCCATACAAGAGATATCTACATACCATAGATTTGAAGGCGTTTATGAGGTCCTGAGGTGTTAGTCTGGATTTGAGATATCTACTTACCATAGATTTGAAGGCATCTATGATGTCCTGAGGTGTTAGGCTGGATTTGAAATATCAACTTACCATAGATTTGAAGGCGTTTATGAGGTCCTGACGTGTTAGGCTGGATTTGAGATATCTACTTACCATGGATTTGAAGGCGTCTATGATGTCCTCAGGTGTTAGGCTGGATTTGAGATATCTACTTACCATAGATTTGAAGGCGTTTATGAGGTCCTGAGGTGTTAGGCTGGATTTGAGATATCTACATACCTTAGATCTGAAGGCGTCTATGATGTCCTGAGGTGTTAGGCTGGATTTGTGATATCTACTTACCATAGATTTGAAGGCGTCTAAGATATCCTGAGATGTTAGGCTGGATTAGTGATATCTACTTACCATAGATTTGAAGGTGTCTAAGATATCCTGAGATGTTAGGCTGGATTAGTGATATCTACTTACCATAGATTTGAAGGTGTCTATGATGTCCTGAGGTGTTAGGCTGGACTTGAGATATGTACTTACCATAGATTTGAAGGCGTCTATGATGTCCTGAGGTGTTAGGCTGGATTTAATGTGCTCTATCTGGTCTTTACTGTATAAACATGTCCTCATATGGGCTTCTGTTACTGCCTTCCCAAGCATCACTGTTAAGCGAAATAAATTCATTATACATTAAAAATCACATGGTAAGAGGGAGTGAAGGAAGGGGTACAATTTGTCATTTAAAGGTTAAGGTTTATGGATATTTCATCACCTTTTTTTTTTTATTAAGATTTAAAATACACTGAAAACTGATGTTTTTTTTATATAAGTATCATTTAATCAAATTTTTTTTCACTTAAGATTTGATTTAAATACTCTGAAAACTGATATGTTATTTTTATATAAGTATCATTTAATCAATTTTTTTCTGTTTAAGATTGATTTAAAATACACTGAAAACTGATTATGCTATTTCTATACAAGTATCACTTACATGTAATATGTCATTAAATATCAGTGTTCAGCTAAAAAAATATCTAAAGTATCTTCTATCACTCAACTTTAACCTTTATAACCTATTGAGACTGAAATTTGACCTTTGAAACCTTTTGTCACTAACTAACCTTTGACCTTTCCATCCATTTGTTCCTGAACTTTGACTTTTGTAACCTATTGTGGCTGAACTTTGACCATTGTCACTTATTTTGTCTGAACTTTAACTTTTGTAAGCTAATGTCACTAAACTTTGACCTTTGTAACCTATTGTAGCTGACCTTTGGCCTTTGTAACTTACCTGGATCCATGAGGTCAACGGCCCTCAGTAGAGCTATGGGGTGGGGCTGTGAGGTGACCTGAGTGGAGTTGTAACTCGGGGGTTCCGGGGACACGGGCGTCTCTGGCTGACTCTCAGAGGCCGGCGAGGGGAGGGTGTAGGCGTAGCCATTTGAGGTATACATCAGGTGACAATCATTGTATCTAAAAATAGATATGACATCATAATAAAGTCTCAGTCTCTTAGATTTCATAAATCTATTTGATAGAATAGTCAGGTTCATCATTCTTTTCAAAACAAGAAAAAAACTTCAGTGACAAATTTTGAAAATAAAATTTTTTTTTTTTTTTAAAAAACCATTTCTCCTCTGAATGCTTGTAAGAGAGACAAAAATCTTAAACATTGAAATTCCAAGACGGAACATGTAGGCCCATACAACCCACAGCTCTATTATTCTAAGTGAATTTACAGACTACAGACAGGTCTTTAAACGGTACAAGTACAAACTGCTACTTCTATGTTGACATGTTAATTAAAAGAAGTCATTAACAGCCTGAATTGCGTAAAATATATACAGTGTATGAAAATTCTGTCAATGTAAACTGTAACCTGTTGAATACATCAAACCAACATAAGACCTGACAATAATTTCAAAGAAATCTCAGGGGAGTTAAATCTTAATTTTACCCAGTTATTTATGTCCTGCTTTGCCATCACTTATAAGCGCATTAAATTTTAGATGTACAAGTATCTGTGACATTTACCCAAAACTTCAGACAGACGTAACCTTTCAGACACACTTAAGATGACATAAATGCTGATCTTTTGGTATATTTAAAGATTTTCTGATATACACATGATACAGGAGGGCAGATGGCGAGCAGAGAAAAGAAATGTCAGTAACTCTTAGTGGTGATGTCTTTCATCAGGTAGTTCAATGAATAACAACCACATTTTGTATTTCATAAATGGTATGATATTTTTAAAATAAAGGTACTACACCAAAGGAATTTTAATAAAACATTTTGACTTTTATTTAATTTTCACCTTGAGCTTTAAATTTTACATTGGAGTTAATAGACAGCAAGTTTTAATACTTTTATCAATATGAAAAATAATTTTAAAACTTCAAACAAATCTTTTGGTGAAAATATAAAAAAAATCTTTACTTATTCAATATGAAATAAAATGAATTATTTACCATGGAAATTTTAACAAAATTAGTATATTCTTCTTTACATTAACTCTTAAAAATTATATATAAGGTGCAAAATGGTTGACCTCTTCTACGTTATCAATCATGTTTATTTGGTTCATTTTCCTTTCAATATTATCTAGCAATACATACTAAACTTGTTTAAATTATTCAAAATTGTTTAATATTTCCTTCATTAACCACTTATTGAATGAATCAAGGTACTGAAAGTACTGTGTTCTATTGAACACCCAACTCGGGAGTTACTTCGATATAAGTTGACAACTTAAGGGCTACTTAGATACAGGTTACTAATTCATGGGTTATTTGGATACAGGTTGACAACTTGTGTGTTACTTAAATACAGGTTGACGATTTGAGGGTTGCTTGGATACAAATTGATAATTCATGGGTTATTTGGATACAGGTCAATAACTTGTTGGTTACTTGGATACAGATTTGACAATGTACAGGTAGCTGGATACATAAAACTTGTGGGTAACTTTGACACAGGTTTGATATTTCACAAGTTATTTGGATACAGGTTGACAAGTTGACAGCAACTTGTGGGTTACTTGGATACAGGTTGACAAGTTGTTGGTTACTGGGATACAGGTTGACAAGTTGTTGGTTACTATGATACAGGTTGACAACAACTTGTGGGATGTTTAACAACAACTTGTGGGTTACTTGGATACAGGTTGACAACACCTTGTGGGTTGCTTGACTACCGAGTCTTACATAGAGAACTGATTGTTGTTGTTGCTAGGAGGCATTCCACAGGAGGAATCATACCCGTTCATGCGTGACTGTTTGACGTAATTGGCCTCGTCTTCCACTCTTTCTCTCTGTTTCTTTGACATTCTGCCAAACTTCACAGCTATAAAAGAGAAAAAAATAATCATGCACATATCTTTCTCGAGAAAAAACATAAACTTAAGTGGGGGAAATAAAAAAGGAAATCCTGAAATCACTCTTGAATTTTCTTGAAAAAGTCATCAATCTGAACTTGGACTCCTAATATGGATCAGTTGACTCCAGTGATTTTTCTACAATTTTTAAAAGGGGCCTGGGCCTTTCCAATTGGGAAAAACTGTCGACATTTGTGTCAAATTGGGAAAAACAATAAGATTGTAATTAACCTTCATATTGACAAGTAAAATAAAATATATTAGTAAATGTAATATCATTTATTAAATTTATTTGCTACAAAATTTTTCAACAAAATGGACACAGTTCCTCATTTTTAATTTTCTTTCATTTTCGTTCTTTGATTGTCCTATATTCTATTTTTCCCCATAATGGTAGACATAATTGAAAAAAAATCATTCCCGATTTCTCGTTATTGCTCGCATTGGAGATGGAATAATCTTGACACAATTTACCAGCATGTATTGCTGTATTCTCTGCAATGCTAGTATCTGCAGGATGAAGAAACAGTATAATTTTCGTGAAATCAAGGAAGCTTGTTGTAGAACTACTAGTACTTGCAATTTACAAATAAAGCTATGTTTAACCGATTCACATGCATATTAAATTTCTTACGATGTATTGACACACAAGTTTGACATCCACAAGCTCCTTCCATATGATCGATGTTTTTTTTCGAAGTCTTGCAAACACATAAATAAACTGCTGTTTTTCGCCATTATTTTAAGCGTCCAAATGACAAAAAACAGTAGCGTTCCATTTTAGATACGTCGTACATAAAAAATTCAAAATAACCAAAACATACCTTTTGATTTTGGGAAAAAAGCAGTTGAAAATTGGGAAATAATCAGTAATTTTTGAGAGGGGAAAGGGCCGATATTCGGACCTAAATTGAGTGTAGAAAAATCACAGGACTCATAAGAATAAGCCCCTTTCTTCTACAATTCAGTCATGTAAATTTAATCTACAATATGTTATAAGCCTGTTTGCTGTATTAAATCATGTTCTATTACAAATAGGTATCAGGCAATGGTTGTCTGCCCTTGTGAGACTGGTTACGGTTGACTTACCGTCCCGAGACATGCCCAGAGCCAGACACTTCTGGAGGCGACAGAACTGGCACCTGTTCCGGTTGACTCGATCTATGACACAATTTTTGTTTCTAGGACACTGGTAATTAACAGGACCTGCCTGGCTCCGCCGGAAAAATCCCTGGTAACATAAAACATAGAATTTTATTGAGTTAGCCTAAATCTTCTGCAAACGTCGAAAAAATCTTGCTTGAATATTGTTCAAGTGGAAATTTATGTGTGGGATAATCTTTGCTAAATATGGGTAACCCTTCCCCCGTAATGTACCAAATTCTTTGTAAAATTTATAAAACAATAAAACATTATCATGATTATACTGGAATCATGCCCCCTCTTTACATTTTCACTAGCAATTCATGTAATAAACAGTGCACATAAACATGATAAAAATCCATGTACTGGGTTTTGAGTACATGCATACATTCACAAAATTTGCTGATTATGCTTTTTCGCAAACATTTACATTTATATTTCTTTAAATATTCAAATTTTGTCTTTATTTTGCATCCCACAAGCCCCTTTTTTGATAATAAATTTAACAAAATCATGTCCCCCTAAACCAATTTAAAACCTGGTAATATTATAATATATATTGCAGTCTTCTCAAATCCCACATCCCACACACCTCTGACACAGGTGATAATTATATGACACACACCTGTAGCTTTTTAATTACACATGCCCCACTCACCTTACATCCCTCACAGGTAATTATTCCATAATGAACACCTGACGATTTGTCTCCACACACCTTACAGGGGATGACCTCTATCTGAGCTGAAATACACGACAATCAAATGTTTAACATGTCAAACATCATATATAGTTACAGTAATTTGGTGTTCCATGTTTTTACCTTTACTTTTTGAAAATGAAGCAGGTTTCCAACTGCCATCTTGTTGGTATTTTTATGTACAAGAATGCATGCGAGTATATTTCCTTTTGGTAGACTCGAAAAGCTCAAGAACGCTGTCTCATTTAGCTTTTAATATTCAAGAGTAAGTATATTTACTTTTGGTCGACTCGGTGGGCTTATGACTGACTGCCACGTTTGGCATTCTATTTTGATGTGTTTATGAGTACAATCGTACATACGGTATGTAAAGAATAACTGTTACAGTATAGGAAGTAGAGTATCCAGGGCATCAACGATAGTTGGAAGCAAGGAATAATTTGCATAGTGGATAATTTGCATATTAGGCCTCCTTTGAGTCCTTAGCTCCCTTACCTATCGCTTTGCCTTATTTACATTCCAGTAGAATTATCAAGAAATCAACTCCCCTCTTTTTATAAATCTGAGTTATCACAGAGAAAACAAAAAGAAATGGAAATATTTACTTTTGGTTGACTCGGCAAGCTTACGACTACTTTCCGGTTTGACTTTCTGTTGTTATGAGTCTACGAGAACAGTAAGTATACTTACTTTTGGTTGACTCCGCAGGCTTCCGGCTGCTGTCGGGTTTGGCTTTCTGAGGAGGAGAGGCATGGATCATGTTTTCTGTGTGATCTGAACCCGGCATCACTGAAAAATAACAAAGTATCAGTAAAGTTTTAAAAGCTCCTGTACAATTTCAATCTTTTTTTCAAGCCAAGTGTTCTGTTTATCTGTCTGGCTTTGCTAAAGTTAATAAAGTGATTAAAAAATTCATAAAATAAAACAAATTTTGAACCTTTTTTCAACATATGTATCAATTTATTTTCCAAACATCAAACTTCCGAGATCCAGCAATAAACTTTGAGCATATTTTTAAGAATGTCCTCATACCCTTATTGTGTGATAAGTAACTTATTTTTTAGGTTGTCCACCGTCCACCCCATGCCCCAGACTTTTTTAATACTGTTTATACTAGGGAATACTTACTTTTGAGATTGTCGAGCAGTCCCCCATGTAAGGACTTGTTTACGCTGACTGGCGGTGGTGGTGGGTACTTACTTTTTGACGGTCCAGCACCCCCCGTGTGGGCACTTGTTCATGCTGACTGTGGTGGTGGTGGTGGGGGTGGGGTGGGGTGGGGGGGGTTGTTACTTAGATACTTACTTTTTAGACTGTCTAGCAATCCCCCATGTGAACTTATTTACACTGACTGTGGGTGGTGGTGGTTACTTACTTTTGAGATTGTCCAGCGGTCCCATGTGAGGGGACTTGTTGTTTATGCTGACTGTGGGTGAAGATGCTGGTGGTGGTGGTGGGTAGTTACATTTGAGATTGTCTAGTGACCTCCCATGAGGGGACTTATTTACGCTGACTGTGGGTGGAGGTGGTGGTGGTGGTGGGGGTTGGGGGGGGGGTTACTTACTTTTGACCAGCGGTCCCCCATGTTGGGACTTGTTCACAATGACTGTGGGTGGTGGTGGTGGTGGTGGGGGGGGTGTTACTTACTTTTAAGACTGTCCAGCGGTCCCTCGTGTGGCTACTTGTTCACACTGACTGTGGGTGGTGGTGGTGGTGGGGGTACTTACTTTTGAGATTGTCCAGCGGTCCCCCGTGCGGCGACTTGTTCACACTGACGGTGGGTGGGGGAATGATCTGCATCATGCCTTCTGAGGACATAGACACGACTCCATGATCAAGGGAGGGAACTGCGGACTGGTCAAGAGCTGTAGCAGTGAAATCTGGTAAAATAAAAGGAAAGAAATCAATCATTGTTGAACATGTTGGATTTTAAATGACTAATAATAGGTATTTCAAAGTGAGTTAAAACCACATCATCATGATCATATTGATATCTCAAACAAATATTCTAAATTATCAAATATCTCAACTTTAAGGGTTTTTTTCCTTTGTCCCACTGAATTTGAGATAATAAATGTGGATGTGGTTATACTGTCTATATTATTGGAAATTGGCAACAAATTTTGTTAATTTCTCGAAACCCCCTCCCTTCCTCTCTGATGTCAACCCTGAGACTGCCTGTCATGATAAATGTTCTAATACTTCTATTAGATCCGCTGTGACAGAACTAAGATCCACCCCTGCTTTTTAACTGTCCTTTTGACCTCTCCTTGAACACACTATGTGGATTAAGCCACAAAGTGAGATAAGAACTAGCATGTTTTTGATGACATGACGATGTGGCCTTATCTCTTATAAAAATCCCACACACCCACACAAAGAGACATATTTCTGTTTCTACATTAAGGGTACTCGGGTGGTCTTTTGTCATTATTCAATGTTTCATCTGACAAACATAATACAAGGATAGGACAAAATATAACTTAGCCATTTTTTAACACATAATGAATTTAATATTTCTAAAATACTTGAAATCTAATGATGATCAATTATTCATTGTATGTGCCCCCCCCCCCCCCCACACACAATGCTGTGATCTTACTTCCAATTTTATGAGAAAGTAATTTCAAATCCATCGATATTCAAAGATGGCTTATTTTTACCAACTGTAAAATAAAGAAAAAGATTGGCAAATTCAACGTTGAATTTATAATAAAATAAAATACTTGTTTATTAAAATGTTCTTTTTTGTATCATACCTTCACATATTCCCTCGTATTACAAACAGAAGTAAGTTTTAATTATCACTTCTGGTTTTCTCGATTCAATTTTAAGGCTTCAGCTATTAATTTTGTATTAGAAAGGAAGGGAAACATTGTTCTCCGGAGAAGAAAAAAAATCTTGTTACTTTTATATTAATGACTTCTGCATTCATACTTGGTAAAAACACAATTATTCGTACTCTAATTATCTATGTCACTAATTATTATTAATGAATCACGAGTCACAAGTTCTGGATAGGCACAATGTTTACAACAGTTACTGTACATATAAAATTCACAAGAAAGTCAGCTCAAACTAACACAAATACCTTTCCTGCAATCAAACGAGGTCACAGGGTTTACATAAGGTCATATAAGGTCAACATGCCTTTCCCGAAGTCAATATTTGGAGGCTGAGCCACTACACCTGTATGTTTTTTTTTTCAATGCTAAAGAAACGTATGAAATTTATCATGGATAAAAATGGAAAGGGAACTTACTGTTGTTTGGTGGAAATAAATAATTCCACACTTCTGTTGGAATTTCTGGCCAATTAAAATCCTCAAATATCATTTTTGTTAAAATTAAAATAATCCTCCCCTAGTTAAAAGTTTGTGAACAAACACTCAATAAAGTTTTCCCGAAAGGTTCATCAACATGATCAAGAAAACAACTGCACATATACATTTTTATTTCACACACATATCTTGTTTGTCAAAAATAAATAATTAAGTTAAAAAAAATTAATCCACAGCACAAACATAGTAAATCCAATAAGGGTACAAAATTTTTAATAATTTTTTTTTTAAATCTGAACAAATTCCTTGACTGTAAAATGACACTAGAATTATTTTTGTTTGTTGCGAACAAAAACCTGCTGTTCAGCCAATACACATCGGAGACTTTCCGACAGTGGAAAATAAAAAAAATTTCAAGGTTTGGTCAACGACCTAGGAGTCATTATCGCGGGAGTTCAATCAACCGCGGCGACGTTCATGCCAATGCTCCGCCATGGATCAATAACTTTTCCTCTTGCATGTTGTCTTCACAAAGCTATCGGGGAGAGTCGGGGTTCAACAACCTTTGGTACGCAGGCAATACCAACCCTCGACAGTAGATAATAAATAATTCATTTGTTTTTTTCTTGTGCTACAGTTCTTTTTTTTTTCCCTGTACATATTGAAAATCATGAAATGTACTTTTTTTGCCACAATCTGGAAATATCAGCATGTATAGATGTATATCTACATTTTAGTAGTGTTTTATCTCGTAAGATGTATGTATGGATTTCCCCTCATTAAATTCCAGAACCACTTTTCTATATAAGTGGACTTGCCAAAGTACTTATGCACTGAGTAGAGTGTATACTATCCACACTGTTGCAAAAGAAGGCCGACATCTTTCTACCATCTGTACATCACAAATAATTAATACATAACTGACATCTTTGATATTCACATTGCAGTCTTATTCCAACTGAGATGCAAGGAAGTTCAAATTCTGTTCCTATAACTTGTAGGTACTTCACCATGTTCACCTAGATCTACTTTACAGATACGAGATAGCTTATGATTTTTTTTATTTCTTCTGAGCATAGAGAAAATTATTTATTTATAAATACACTGAACTCAATGAGAGATTCAGAAGATCTTTAATTTTGGCTCTGACACTCCCCCTTTTTGTACTCAGGTTAATGATTTTAAAAATTGGAAAATTCATTTGAAGGACATTTCAGAATCAATTGACATCATAATTATTTTGAATTTCTGGTGTCTGGCATCAATAAATAAAACCTGATAAGTATTGAAAGTTTAGCATATATTGCATATATTGTCAAATATAGGGTTGGGTGGGGGTGATAATTAGTATTCATTAGGGAAAAATACTAGAACAAGATACAGAAAGCTTATCGATTAATGATTGAATTATACAAATATCGCAGTGGATGAAGAGGCAAAAATTGGTGGAGGGGGGTGGGGGTAAACGGCGTTATAGACTAAGTCTCAAAAGTAGTAAATCATGCATATATATATTCACATTCTTAAAAAAATTGTAATTTGCTTTTTCTTAAATTACAGACCCTAAACCATGCTACTACACCTCAGAAATGAACCGATCCGTTCCGTGCACAAAGCGTACCGTTCCGTTCACAAAGCGTACCGTTCTGTTCACAAAGCGTACCGTACCATGCACAAAGCGTACCGTACCGTTCCCAAAACAAAAATGTTCCATTCACGAAGCGTACCGTTCCGTGCACAAAGCGTACCGAACCGTACCATTCAAGTGGTGTAGTAGCACAGTTTAGGGTCTGTAGTATTACAGTGTTTTCCCTACGAGCCGGCTACCAGCCAAATTGACCGCTTCAATTAACAAAAATACTGCTTTAAAATAAAAATTTGTTGTAAGGTCCACAGAGATTTTGTTCATACACATCAGCCCCTAGCCTCTTCAAGCCCCATCTCCATCCCAACACCCAATATTTTTAAAAATTAAATTCATTTTAAATTCAAGTTAATTATAAGTTTGTACTTTAAATATTTCCTAGGAGAGAACTCTGTCAGATTAATAATTAAATAACAATTAATCTTCTAACCAATCCTTAGAAGAAATAAAATAAGAGACATTTACTTCAAATCAATTTAACAGAACAGTTTCAATAAAATATGTCTGACACTTTCTCAAAGGCAAAGCCAGATTGGTCAAACTACATTGGCGGATCCAGAGGGGGGGTTCCGGGGGTTGGAACCCCCCTTTATTTTTTGCCAAGTGGAGAGAGAGAGAGAGAGATGAAACGATTTCTAAGAATACATATTTGTACGTCTAACTCATCTATCTACTGAACTAGAGAGATTTTCACACATTTAGTAAGTTTCTTCCATTCACCTTCACTATTCCTTTTTTATGGGAGAATGGTAGAAAATATTCTACTTATTTTTATATATCTTATACATGTATATAATATGTATCATGCGAGGTTTAATTTGATATTAGATTCCCGCGATCTTTGGCTGTGTTGGGTATATATGTACCATTTTTGATCATATCTTTTGTGGGAACTAACATAAAACTCTTTGTTTTTAAACCAAACCCGCACCCACCCCAAAAAGTTTGCTTTTTTTTTTTTCAATTTCTACAAATCCATTCAATTTTAAGGCTTCAGTAGTTTTTGAAATGTGTTTCTTTGCTTTCAAAGAAAAAAGGGACGTAAAACAAAGATATTATTTACCACAACCTTATATGGATCTGTCCATACGTGTGTGTTAATCTTTGCTTGAGAGTGTGTAAGGGGGGTGTTAGAGGGACACAACCCTGGAACCCCCCCTTTCAAAAATTGCTGGATCCGCCCCTGAACTAAAATGAATATAAGGCATTTGTGAAGAATGGAACAAAAAACACTAGTATATCATTAACTCTTCTGATAATCTAATCAACGTTAAAGCTTAATTTAAAGGACATTCACATATTTAAAAGTCATATCAGAACCAATAGAAACTTTATTTTATAAAAATTTTGAGGATGTCAATTTCAAATTTTAAAGAGTCAAGTGTAGGACATGCAGTGGGCAATTTAGAAAGTGGTGCCTCCCATTACAGGGGGTGAGAGGGGGATAATCGGAATAACGCAGGGAATACATCATTTAAGGCAGACAAATTCCCCGAGTGGCCCCTGGGGTTGAAGGGAAAACCCAGATATCCTATCATTACAATAATTAGACATTCCACTTCTCAAGAATGGAGAATTCATCAGGAACTTTTACAAATTTGCATTTATGGTAATACAAGTTTACCTTTTAATGTTTTTTTTTTCTTAATAGAATTTATTATCTTATTTAAGTCAAAAGGAGAAATCTTCGATCTACAAACCAAGCAATTTTTTTTATCCAAATTCCATCATTCAAACATTGCAATTTCCAAACATCAAAATTTGTTGCAGACAAGATAATAAATAATATCAAGCAAATTTCTGACATATAAAGTACGTATTTTTAAAAATGCTTGCTCTCTAGACTTGTAAAAAAATACATTAAATAATTAATTAACGTCAAGATTTTCCACATATCCATAGACTAGATAATAAAACATTTCTATTGAATTTTTCAGAAACAGTCCCATTTTAAAAATAGAGCTCTATTCATTCAAATTTTAAACCTTTTCAAAGAGATAGGGCTTCACATTGGAAGACATGTAACCTGTCACCCCTTGTTCATGGATATAGACTCGTCCGGGATCAAAGGTCATTTCTATTTAGACCATATCTGTGTAAATAATGGACTGTTTACAATTTAACCATTCATAACTTCGGCGTCCATTAGACACATGCGTAACGATTTTTCTAAAGAATACAAAAATGCATAACTGACAATGATTACAATTTGGTGGAATCAACATCGTTAACAAGCTAAGCTCGTGAAGAAGGGGGGTGTGTCACATCGTGGCGTTTTTTTGCAACCGAGATAGGCCCATGCGAAGTGATACATGAATTATGGGTTCCTTCGCACCTGTTGTATTTCGTATACGAAGCACTGTCCAGGTACGCCATATCATTATGCATACGGAAAAATTATCCAGTTTTTGCATTGAAATGTTCACAAAAATTGTGCATTTCTCCTTTTTGTACAAAGTGTGCATTTTAACCCCCTCACAACACATGGCTTGAGAAAATTTAGCGCCATTTTCTCAAACACGTATGCAAAAAGACAATCAAAGCCCCCATTTCTGAAATTCCATGCCCGTTTCATAATTTGAGTGACTCTTACCTTTCATGTCGTTTGACATAATTTTGCCACAGCATTCATGAAAACTTCCCTATTTTAACCTACTTCGACCTAAATTCACAGAGCACACACTCTTACATCCGTCCAACGTCCAAAAATAGACACAAATTGTGCCAGCAGGTCACGAGCGTAGGGATATCTCAGAAATTAGCATAAACAGTCCCGAATAATTATCTCATGTTCTCCGGCTTCTGATATGTTTTCTTTCGGAATAAGGAATAAATGTTAATGAGTTAAAGAGAAAATATATCAGTATAATATTTTTTGGTCTTATCAATACTTAAAAATACGATTTTTTTTATGGGCTATATACCGCGTAGAAAATGCTGTAATCTGATTGAGTTGTCCGTCAGCAGTTTATTGTAGGTGGCGCTGCGACGTTATAATGAAGCTTGCCTCAGGTTTGAGGTCATTGTGTATTAGGGTATTCAACTCGTGACGTATTGATTGCAGGGATTAAGCAATGCTTTACATTGTTAATCTAGTTAATGGCGTTACATATTTCATTGTAAAGAAATAACTAAACCAGTTAAGCGTTTTTGAGACGCAGCATTGCTCTGAGGACAGAGAATAAGGTTGAAGAAAATAGGGAGCGGATCTACGTACTTGCTTACTAAATTGAGTCCTTTGAGCGCAAAGGTCTGAAGGGAGCGAATCTAATATCTGAGATAGAATTTCGCATTTATAATTACTTTGTTTTATTTAACAATGTTGCAGAGTATTACAAATCAGACTGATTTGTCCCTTTACTTGAAAATTACAGAATACAGATGAAGAATCTATTACCCTGGGCTGCACACTTTAAAATACAAACCTTTAGTTACAAGTTTCGACCGAGCCTGTACATATGACGTCATCGAAATATGTGTTCTTTGCAGACATGACGCGTCTTTTTTACGTGTATTTACCCGTATTTACCTTGTATGGGGTGACCCACACGTAAGTGGATAACTTGTGTGTTTATTTTAAGATATTTCAATTAATATTGGGTCGTTTGAATCAAAACAAACATATTTCAAATGTAGACTATGTAGTGTAATAGAACTATATATGTTTCATTCGGTGAAATGGTTATAAAAAATTATCGAGACGCTGAAAATATCGATCTAATACGATGAATCCCTAGATCCCTTTTGATTACATTTTACATATACAATAGTACATCTTTACCACACATGATACTTATCATTTGAATTTAGGATTTAGGTTAAAATACAATTTATGAGATAAGTTGAATCTTAGTATACAAAATCAAATGACCGACTGTCATGTCAACCCATCCCCACCCCTACCCCTGGGCCGCCATACCCCTTAGGGGACTTCTGGGAGGAGTGGCCAGCTAATTTTTTTAAGTTAGATAATTCATTTCTTCTTCTTCCAGTAATGTAAATGACTAGATGGTATGTCAATGTAGCCATTTTAGGTGGCAATGTCCTCTTGTGTTACCTGTACAGGATGTAAATGACTAGATGGTATGTCAATGTAGCCATTTACAATCCTGTACATCATGGTGGCTCGTGATGTTATCCGCCTGGACTGCAGGGTATCAAGCTGGAGTTGATTGAGCATGGATGTTACGCTGCTGTCCCTGCTGTAGTCGCCCTTGATGTATTGTGCTGCTCGCGGTTGTACCGCCTCTATCTTATTAATGTGGGTCTTGTTGGTATGATCCTTTACTGTAGTGTAGAGGCATATTCCACCTGAGGTCTCACTAGGGTCTTATAGCTGGTTGCCTTGATGGACCGTGGGCATCCAGAAAGGTTACAACTCAGGAAAGCAGTGGTGTTGTTGGCTTTTCTGGTAATGTTGTTAATATGTGGTCCCCAATTGAGCTTGTTGTCGATGGTAACGCCCAAGTACTTTGCTTTGGTGGTGAACTGCAAAGTTTGGCCATGGATGGAGTATTTGGCCTCAATTATATGCCTTTTGTTGGTGATGCGTATAACTTCACATTTCTCTGGGTTGAAGCTCATCAGCCACTCAGATTCCCATACTTGTAGATGGTTCAAGTCTTCCTGGAGAGTGATTGTGTCCTCCTCATTAGCTATGCTAAATCAGCAAAGAGCCTTGTTGTTGATTTGACTCAGGATGGTAGGTCATTGATGTAAACCAGGAACAGTAGTGGGCCAAGCACTGTGCCCTGGGGATGTTACAGGAGCAGCTGATGACATCTTTCCATCAACAACTACTTGTTGGCTTCTGTCGGCTAGGAAGCTTCTGATCCATTCCAGGGTCTGTCCTCTCACACCATAGTGCTCCAGTTTGAGGGCTGATAGATGGTGGGGGACTTTATCAAAGGCTTTGCTGAAGTCAAGTAGGACTGCATCTACCTATTGTCGTTGGTCGAGGCTACTTGCTAGATCATGGATAGTTGTTATCAGCTGACTTTCGCATGATCGTCTCTTCCTAAAACCATGTTGCTGGTCTGAGAGGATGTTATTTCTCTCAAGGTGATTAATAACATGGCTATAGACTATATGCTCCAAGGTCTTACAGCATACAGATGTGAGAGACACTGGTCGGTAGTTAGATGCTGTGGATTTGTCTCCTTTCTTGAATAATGGTGTGACATATGCTGTCTTCCAATGCCATTGCTTTCAAACATCTGGCTGATATGTTCTCTGGTCCACTAGCCTTGTTAGGGTTCAGGTTTTGCAATAGTTTGAGGACACCTTTTTCTGTGTTTGATGTTATTTACCGCTTGGTAGGTTGATTTGCCAAGGTCCGGAAGGTTACTAAGTGTCTCTGTATGGAAGACAGATGAAAACTGTTGATTCAAGATCTCTGTCTTTTCCTTTGGACTGGAGTGAAGCAAACCCTTGTTCAGTAAGGGGGAGACACCTGAACTGTCACAGCACTTACTCTTGATGTAAGTGTATAGCTTCTTGTTGGAATGGCCCTCCTCTCCAAACATGTTGTTAATATATATTTGTGGTATGACTTTCTACAATCTTTCCTGTTGGTACTCTGGGCATCATGGTATTTTCTCCATTCATTCTGGGTGTTTGGCCCACCTATTTGCATGTCGTTTCCTTCTACTGAGTCTCTGGATGTTTCTGTCACACCATGGTTGATTGAAACGACTTGAAGTGAACTTGAATGGTACATGTGTATTAATGGAACGAGTGCAGATGTTCTTCAAGTCATTCCACATCACATCTACTGGTACATTGTTGATGGCATGTTGCTGAAATTTGACCAGATTCTCCGTCAAATCAGATCTAATAGCCTTGGTGTCTGCCTTGGACCAAAGATATACGAGTCTCTTCACTGGACGGCGTCGATGTGGCGTAGTGTTGATGTCAATCAAACCAATACTATGTGATCACTAAGTCCTGGAATTGGTCTTGCTTTATTAAGAAGAGGTGGTCTATTTGTTGCAAAGATGTCAAGGATGTTATTACCACGTGTTGGGAAGTTGATGACTTGTTGACATCCAAGATCACTAAATGTGTCTATAAACTGCTGACTGATGGTAGTTGGATAGTTATATCCCTCACCTGAATCACATGCCCAGTTGATATCAGGAAGATTAGCATCCCAGCCAACCCATAGTGTGTGATCCAGGTGTTTACGATGAAACTCCTTTAGGGTGGATCACATTTTGTTTGTGTAGTCCACGTCATTGTTTGTGGGTCTATAAATGCTGCACACAATGATGGGTTTGCCGTTATCCTTAGAAGGGATTGATGCAGCAACCATTTCTGTATGTGTGTCAAGCACGATCTCTGAGGCATCTATATTAGCCTTAGTAATGATGGCTACTCCACCATGAGAGCTGTTTGGACGGTCTTTCCTAGCAGCAAAAACATAGTTATCAGGCAGAACGTCTCTCTCGTAGATGGTTGAGTTGAGCCATGTCTCACTGGCCAAGATGATGTCAGGGTCAGTGTTCTCCAGCATGCTCCAGAATGCCTCACGTTTGGGTCTAATACTCTGGAAGTTTATAGATAATATTCTTGCCTTGTTATTGTCTAGTGGCTTTTTGGATTGCTCTTGTTTTGGAGAAGATGCAAGAATAGGATCACCAAAAAATGAAGTGTTTGATAGAGTATGTATGCTTGATGGTGTCGATGATATACAGTGGAGCCTCATTTATCCTGACGCTTTGGTTCCCAGTCAATTTGTCCGGATATGTAAAGTGTCCGGAAAGCTGAATCACCAGTTAACCAGGACAAAATAACCTTTAAAAATTTCGTTCCGATGAAAAATCATCCGGATACTGAAGCATCCGGATATCTGGGGTCCGAATACTGTATAGGGGCCTATAGAAAGCTAATTCACTGTTTCTGGAATTCACGGATCCATTAACACCGTGAATATAGCGAATATTAACACCGCAAGTTATTTTCTCCCTATACAGTATCTGAGGGTCCACTGTATAGTAACACCACTTAAAGATAAATTGAAATCTTCAAAAAGGCTGGTGTGGAAATTAGGAAGGCCACATTGACAGTTGTATCAGCTTAGATCTCGTCAAGAAAATGACCCAGAATAGATTATTTTCTTCCTTTATGAAAAATTCAAACAAACCAAAAAAGGGGAAGAAAAAAGACTGTTTTTTGTTCGTGTGAGTGAGTTGGGGGGGGGGGGGATGGCACTAGTGAAGGATAGAATATTTATTTTTCTTGCCTGTCAAAGATAAATTATTTATTTTCAACATTTGCGAGGATAAATTCTCTCTAAATTCTGCCAGCGCCCCCCCCCCCCCCCCCCCCCCATCAGCTGCATTATCTTTTGCATTGTACAAACAGGCACAAATGATCCACAGGTGCCTGTGGACAGGACTGCCCCCCCCCCCCCGAATATACACCCGGGTTCAAGGAAACTTGTATTTGTCTAAATTTGTCTACTATTACACATTTATATTGTATTCCATATCAAATTTAAAAAAAATAACGTAGAATTAACCTTTTATAAAAAAAAATCACATGCGCGGTATCAGAAAAAAGAGCTTCTCAAGGGAAAGAGGGGAGGGGATACTGTCGACAAGAAACTGTAGTATATACATGGATAAACACAGCCAATAATTTTATTGGTATTTGTTGTAACATTTTTATAGCGATCTGTGAGAGGAAACTGAAAGCATGTCAAGGAAAACAAGGTTCCGTTTTTTCATGAAGGACGACATAGATTTGTTAAAAGAAGTGTTGAGTGTTAATCCCTTTTCTGGGGATTCGGTAAATAAGTGGGCCGAAATTGCAGAAAATTTTATGATGGTACATCAAGAAAAAGCCCTGGATGGAAGGCGCTGCCAAGAAAGGACAAGTCTCCTTCTTGCATTTTCTAAAGAAAAGAACAGAGATAAGCTATTAAGGTACACAGACTAAGTTAACGTTGTTAAATAAATAAATACCTATCAAGCATCAGCTATAAACAAGCAGTAATATAACAGCTATCATGATTGTTATTTCCTTTACTTTCTAACATTGTTTGTGTACCCCCCCCCTCCCTGGGCCCCCTGCCTTTATTTACTATTCTAAAACTCTACGTTACTTTCTATTCAAAGACATGGAACTGACGAAGAGAATGTCGAGAAGGAGCAGTTGTTACAGGAAGTGCTAGCATTGTCTGAGCAGGCCAAATTTAAAACTGAAAAAGGCAAAGATGAAAGCCAAAAAACGCAATTAATACGGAAAAGGGCGATCAAAAACATGAAAACAGGTATTTGTATATATGACTGGAATTTTTATACGTAGGCACTTTTATATTCATATTTACAAACATTTATTTAAATTTCATATTGTTTTTCATTTTTCAGATACCTCTGATGAGAACGATGACAGTCAGTGTTCAGTGAAGAGAAGAAAATCTAATACATGACCGACTTCCTCACTCACTTCAGATATATCGATGACGTATTGCCAATTAACAATGGTAATTTCCATTCCTTCGTTGAAACGATATATCCTGGTGAGCTTGAGATAAAAGATACCACAGAGTCTGACACCTCTGTTTCATACTTGGATATTTTACTTGAAAAAGACGCTAATGGTAGTCTAACAACGAAATTTATGATAAACTTGATGACTTTAACTTTTCTATTGTCAACTTCCCTTCCTTATGCAGCGATATACCTTCATCACCTGCATACGGAGTGTATATATCTCAGTTGATTCGATACGCAAGAACATGCTCTACGTATGGACAATTTCTAAAAAGAGGTAAATTATTGACAAACAAGTTGATGACACAAGAATATCAGCAGTCTCGTTTAAAGTTATCATTTCGTTAGTTCCATGGTCGATACAATGACCTTGTCAGCAAATACAATTTATCATTGAGTCAAATGCTGACTGACGTTTTTCATACCAATTGTTAGTCCATTATTTATATACTGAATTGATGACGGATATGTTTCCGTTATTTCTAGATCATAACAAGGAGCACACGGTGTGAACGGTCGGCAGGGGATGCTCACTCCTCCATGGCACCTGATCCCACCTCTGATGTTTCGGGGTCCATGTTTGCTCTGCTCTTATTTTGTGTTGTTTTATGGACTTTGAGATTGAATACTGTTTGTTATCTCCATATCCTTCATAAGACTGAGAGCGAAAACAAATTGAATAGAGAATAAAGAAAAAATTGAGCTAGAAAAAAAAGAAGCTGAAGTTAGATAACAAAAAAAAAACAGCAGCTGGACCAAGAAAGATTCCGGTTAGAGAAAGAGGAAAGAACTGAAATGATTGATTTATTCAGACAGTTAATTGAGAAAAAAACAAAACAGAGTATTTAATTGTAGTCAGTATTTATTAATAGTATTTAACTTTTTTCATCATGTTAGAAATGATAGCTAATAAACTTTTACTTTATCTGTTGTTAATATATTGTTCTAAAGAAGGAGGGCGAATTTCGAAGAAATCCGTCGAAGGACTCCCGTACAAACAAGTGTGGAAGTTGGTAAGAAAGTAGTACTTTCCGACAGGCTGGAGGTATAGTTTTCAGTTTTTCTTGTAATCAAAAAATGAAAATGTCTGGGCGTATTTGACCAAAAATCAAAAACTTAATATATGGTCTCGGGGAGAGGCGGAGAAAGACTAGTCCTTTCCATAGGCGGTCCTGCGGATAAGACCGTATGAACTGTATGAACCGAGGCCCCGTGTCACAGCAGGTGTGGCAAAAACTGCTCAAAGGTCGTAAGAGCCGAGCATTTGCAGCGCTTCGCCAGCAATGGTGACGTCTCCATATCGGTGAAATATTCTGGAGAGGGACGTTAAACAGTACCCAATTAATCAATCATACTTTTACATGACTGCCGCTCTCTTTAGCATTGTAAGAGACATCTGTTTCGGGGGGAGGGGGATCCAAGATATTTTTACACAGTGCTCGCTCGGGGATTCATATCTGAGTACGAATCTCGACCGTGACTTACCGAAGTCGATAGAAAATTGGTAGCAACCAGAAGGTGGATCCAGGTATTTTTTTTTTCCAGCGGGGAGGTCCACCTCAGTCAAAAATAAATCCAAATCAAAAATTTGAGAGAGAGAAAGAGAAACTCTTAACTCGTCCAAAACGTGAAAAACCATTGGGGGCTAGGGGTGTAAGTGCATGGTTGACTTTTCACTTCTAATGCTTCGTATCTATTACTTTTCATACCTCCTTTGCCATGCCCTCAACACGTAAAAGTAAACTTGAAGTGCAGGTGCATGCCGTCGGACATCGTCGGAAACTCACGGTTGATTACGCTTCGACCGAACGAAGGGTAATCAGCCGTGGGTTTCTTACGATGGCCGTCGAATTAAGCCTTAAAAACCGAGGGGCCCTATTACAGTAGACGTTGATATACGATAAATATCCCTCACTGCTTAATGCTTGGCTCTGAGTGACAATTAAAGGCCTAATTCAACAATTAAAGTCCTTCAGATTTCTTTAAACGAATGAAACATTTGAAGAAGACGTACGTAAAACAACAACAACAAAAATCAATCAATACCCCGGTATAGATTTTAAAGTTAAATTTCATCGAAAACCCACGAAACGAAGGTCTTTGGGCCTTGACCCACTTCTCATCTGCCCATGAATAATGCATTCTAACATATAATAAATTTTAATTAAGTCGAGATTGATTCGCAACCTTTCAAATGACATCCATCTAGAGAAGTGGATTGACAAGCAGTTAAAACTGTGTAATGAATCAGAATCAGTTAAGTGGATTGAAATAGGATTTTAAATCACCCAATCAAATCATATTATGTGTAGCCAATCAGAGTTGATATTTTAGCCAACCAAATCATTAGAATTTATTAACCAATGAGTAGCTATTAGCCATAGGAGATATAGTATAAATACAGGGATCAATCTTGTTTCGTTTACTTTTGGTGTAACTCTTTGTTAGAGTTAGGTGACGTGGGAAGGGTGCCTGGGCTGTGTCGGGAAACAACAGAATTGTTGGTTATACCTCTCAGTCTGCAGCTACAGAGATAGATTTTATACTTGATCATTGGTTTGATAAATTATTGGTGATTCTTTTGTTGCAGTTCGTTTTCATATTTGTTTGCTAATCATTTATCCAGATAGGACCGAGGAAAAAGTATATATACATAGTGAATTTCAGTCAGTTTCTTGTTTAAGTGCCATTGCTATTGAAGTTTGTTCATTTTGTATTATAAACGTGATTCTTAGGAAGGAAACCTAAGCGAACCCAATTATGAATCATTTGTACTTTGTAAAAACGTTACAAATTTGGTGGCAGCGGTGGGATAAACATCACGTTTTAATAAAGTTATTGTAATTTGTTGATCTAGTACTTGCTTATTTTTTTTATGGATAAGATTTCTACTTGCGACGTTTAGATAGAAATAATGTTCATGGAGCAAAGATTACTTTAAAAAAGTGAGAGTTCTAACATGTGTTATATACTAGTAAAACATCTAGCAAGGATCTAAATACTTTTAAAAGTAAAAACTCTATTTGTTCAATTTCTACGGAGTCATGGATTTGTGATTACCTATGCGAGGACGCATATTTTTTCGAAGGCGTGGGTAATGTAATGAATCAGAATCAGTTAAGTGGATTGAAATAGGATTTTAAATCACCCAATCAAATCATGTTATGTGTAGCCAATCAGAGTTGATATTTTAGCCAATCAAATCATTAGAATTTATTAACCAATGAGTAGCAATTAGGCAGAGGAGAACTAGTATAAATACAGGGATCAATCTTGTTTCATTTACTTTTGGTGTAACTCTTTGTCAGAGTTAGGTGACTTGGGAAGGGTACCTGGGCTGTGTCGGGAAACAACAGAATTGTTAGTTAGACCACTCAGCCCAGGGACCCAGTTCCCTAGTGTCTTTGTGACTAGCTATGGTGTCTCTGTGACTTTAGCTTGTGTCTAACCAAAAGTAATAGTGTCCTGTTCATAGCTATGGTGTCTTGGTGACTTTAGCTTGTGTTTGTGTGTCTTAATATGTTTATGTTACTTTGTGATTATAAGGGTGTGTTTTAGGTAGTTGCAGACTGTGTCGGGAAACAACAGAATTGTTGGTTATACCACTCAGTCTGCAGCTACAGAGATAGATTTTATACTTGATCATTGGTTTGATAAATTATTGGTGATTCTTTTGTTGCAGTTCGTTTTCATATTTGTTTGCTAATCATTTATCCAGATAGGACCGAGGAAAAAGTATATATACATAGTGAATTTCAGCCAGTTTCTTGTTTAAGTGCCATTGCTATTGAAGTTTGTTCATTTTGTATTATAAACGTGATTCTTAGGAAGGAAACCTAAGCGGACCCAATAAATACTTATTTGTACATGGTAAGAACGTTACAACTGCATGTAGATTTACTCGAAGTATCATTCACATAACGCCAGGCCAGGCTGGAATTCTGAGTCCACTCGTAGTCAGTGGCGGATTTAAGGGGGGGGGGGGGGGCGCACCCGGCGCGCTCCACTAAAATTGTCAAAGTTTAGCGTAAATCATAGTTTAGTCTAGAAAATATAAAAATGTCTACTCAGTAGACTTCATTTTAACCCTACGAAATCTCTAGAGTCCAGGAGCTTCCCCCTGACCCCCGGCCTACCTTATGCACCCCCTTCCTCCTAACTTCGATTCCTGGATCCGCCCCTGGTAGTCCTTTGGCCCAAGAGTGGACTCTGACAGGACACATTCATGTAACGTTGTGAGGACGATTTAGGCAAATTACATTCGATATTTTAAGGTTTGATTCTTTCATCGAGAAAAACCGAACCCTGGCAAACTGATTAAATCTTTTATAATTCAAAGGGTTATATTTTAATAAATTGTAAACTGAAAGGATTAAATGCACGTGTTACAAGTAATTTATCATAGAAACACAGGTGCTTGACGTTTTTAACCTTCCTCTTCATAAATAAAAACATCCAATTCTTATAATGCTATTCTATTACAGGGAATATTTTTATTTATGAAGAGAAAGATTAAAACGTTCAAACACCTGTGCATAGAATGGCCTAATGTGATTGGTAGAGAGATATTAAGAAAAACAATCAAGATTTGTAATTTTTTCCGCAAGACGTCTCTACAGCTGAGTCAGCCTATATATACGAACCATTGAATGAAATTAGTCAGGGGGTCCAACAGCGACATGTTAACTTAGGAGTTAGGACCCCTACAATGCAGGGATGGTCCATTATTCCAAAGAGAATATATACGGAATGCTTTCTATATGGATAATGTTCACATTTCTTCACCAGTGTAGTACTTTGAAGACTAGTGTGAACTCTGACTGAAAAACTTTCTGCGTGTTGTCAATTCTTGAGAGAGATGAAAATTATAATTTAATTGTTCATACAAAGATTGCAAAACTAAGAATAAGTCATCAATCATCCAGGGAAAGCCCCACCTCGCAGGTGAGTTTGGAACATAGACGCAAGCGCGGTTTCAGGACGTGTCTTTTGTGTACGCATTATGTGTTTTTCTTGGTGGCCTGAATACAATCGTTAAAATAAATGTTTTTTTTTTGTAAAAATCGTTGAATTAGTATACAGTCAAAGTGCATAACTGAGCGCGTTAGCAAGATTCCAGCTCCTCAATGCCACGATTTTACCCGAGGCAAAGTCGAGTTGAACTAGCTTAAGGTAGATTCTGTTTTGGTTTTTGAGTAGATAATATTTAATGAATATTTGCTTTTATGTCTCATATATATAGATGAAAGAGATTTAAAAGAATTTTTCTTCCCTCATCACAATTGTACATCTCTAGAGATGGTAAATTGTGTTCGAAAACTAGCAGGGACTATATTTTTGGCGGAATGATGGCGTATGAAAATATCTTCTTTTCCGCCGCTCAAAATTATTATTGAACAACAAATATAGTTACAAGTAGAGCTTTTTTAAAAAAAGCTTACCGTCTTTAGCAACAACCTTAAACAATAAACTAAGCTACATCTTTCAAGTCGTATAATTCTTTTGAATTTCTTGATTTCGTATTTCTACATTAGATTATTACTGGTATTAGCCCTACCGCGGTTGTCGCTCGGTCATCTCCGTAAACTGACCGATACCTTCGACAAGCCCCGGCTGATTCCGTTAAATGTTACCTTCTTCAAACAAATACGGGGAAAAGAATAAATGCAAATTGTAAAGCCAGCAAGCATTAAAAATCAAATCTTATTTGCAACTTGATGAAAATAAAGAGACATGTTTAGTTATAATTGCTATCAAAAATATTGTTATTTAAGGAATGAAGCTAATTTCAATTTATGTTATACGATATAACATAACATGGGGCAGTTTACGCTTTATAAACCGCGAAGCGGTTTATAAAAAAGCGTAAACTGTCCCAAGTTTTGTTATATCCTATAATATAAGTTGAAATTAGCTTTATTCTTTATAATTTAATTTCAGTATAGACAATGAGACAATTTTTCCTCCAGAATAAGGCTTCAAATTGAGCATTATTTTAAAAGTAACGTCAAGCGGTATTATTAGTCTATTTAAAACCTGTAAATAATATTCTGTTTAATAGTAAAACGCATTATTCATTGTTAAAAAAATTCCAAATCTGCCTCTCACAGCACATGAAATACATCATTTTTACCAAAATGACGTCATTATTGACAAGTTCATCGAAATTAATCAGTGATTTGTTTATAACCAGCTGTATGGGATTTAACTAGTGACTTTTGTTAATGCACTGATAAGTTTTATTGTTGTTGATTATGCTCATGCAGTTTGAAGTTGCAAATTATTTCATTCTCGGGTAATAGGAGGAATGTATAAAAGTCATATTTTTGTGTGACGTTACAGTAAACTTTTCCCGTATAAATTAGGCCCCGCCTCCTTTTTCTAGCCTTATCAGTGCTGCGAAGTCAAATTAAATTTATTAGAATTAATAACTGCTGATTTTGTTGTTCGTTTTGTCATTTTTTTAAGATAAGAAATATTGAAAAATTGTTAAGTCGTACGAAAATTAGACCATCAGAAAGTTATCTCCCTTGCCTTGAACCGCATTTCAACCAATGAAATAATTGAAAATTTTCTCATCATGTAATTTCTACTAATCACAGAAGAGAGGAAGTGCATAGTCCGAAGACTGTAAAAAACTTCAACTATATAATACCGTCTTCCAAGGAAGACGGTAATAATTTTTACACAACCAAAGACTTGAAATTTTTTTAAACGTTAGCTAAATTAATAATAAGGTACTAAATTTTTTTTAAATACAAGAACTATAGTTTTGTTTGATAAGAATCTTACCTTCTAATACTCCAATGATATGCTTTTTAACTGTTTTATCATACCGATTCAAAAGTTAAAAAAAAAAAAATTAGGATAACGTATAACTGAGATAACTGTCCTCTCCCGACTCGGGAGAATTATTGGGTAAGTAGGTAGGTAGGACATATTTTCCCCATAAAAATTCAACATATTTGTTGACGGTTCAGATCAGTCAATGAATGTATAAAATATTGAAAAAAAAGATTTGTTGTGTGAATGTTGATTTAATATAATTTTATAGGTCCAGCTTCCAGTTCAGTGAAATGCTTGCAAATCATAGAGAGACAAAACTTTTTTTTTATTTCATAGCTAATAAATAGTCTTTAATTAAAAAAATACTTTAGATCAAGGGAAATTCATAGCATTCAATATCTTATTAAAATTAATTGGCGTTTTATTGAACGTTAAGTTGGTATTATGGAGTATGTCCGAAACATTCCGAATACGAACGTTCAATATCGAACGCCCTGTTATACATTGTTATAAACAACAACAACAAAAAAAAAAATGTCGTGTGCATGGACAATCGCACAATGGGAAATAAAAGAAAGGAAGCCACAATTAGGTAAGATTAGATGTTTTTATTTTCACACAAATTAAAAATGAAAATATTTATTACAAATTTAGTACATTCTATAGTGTCCCACTGAAAAAAGCAAGTTATAACGCTTGGTATATTGCATGGAATGATGCGATGCTGAATGTTGATGTGCGTTAATTTTGAATACCAATACTAAAAAAAAAACATTAATTCATTGTTTTAGTTGAAATGATTATTATAAATTATGAGCAAATATTTTAAAGTGTTTTATAAATTATGAGCAAATATTTTAAAGTGTTTTATGATAACTTATATAGATAGTTTTCAGCAGACCCGAAATAAACAAGTGATTTTCCATAGGCCACCGACTTGGTGCCCCCCAGGTAATTTTCCCTCTTTGTCCTACCAAATGTAAGAGAGTGTTGCAGAAATATTTTTTCAAAGTCTTTATGGAATATATGAAATAAAAGAGGCTCTAGCAAATGTATATTTTTAAGAAAAACAATGTTTCCCACCCCACTATTGCCAGTATAAAAAGTAAGAGTTGTTTTAATAAAGAAAGAATATGATCATGTTGACCCCCAATATGGAGGCCGACGGGAATTAACTCTTGTTAATTTGGGTCTATTGAAAACTATTAGTAAATAGTGGCCCTCTTTGGCTGTACAAATGTACTTGCAAGCTCGTGCATTTAAGGTTATTCGATCCTCAGGTTCATAAAGTTAGCAGTTAAGGGACTCTGACCCTCAGCCGGGAAGGACAACTCTTTAATTTATAATATAATTCAAAAAGTCTTTAAATGAAGCTTGAAAATTAAATATTTTAATGCAACAATTCTCATTATTTGCCTCTCAATGTGCTTCAAGGTTCTTTGCAAAGCTTCATAAATCACTTCTAATTTCATATCATGTTAATAAATATTAGTATCTAAAAATGCTTTTTCAGGATAAAAAATTCTACTTTTAATTAGACATTTATGAGGAGTTCAAAGAACCTTGAAGCACATTGAGAAGCATATAATGAAAATTGTTGCATGTTATCCTTAAGAAATAAAGCCCGCGTTTTCGTGAATGTTGCAGGATAACCTTCGAGGTCGAGAAATTTTGTTTGAAAGATATAAACGCCGATATAAAGAGTATAAATTGAGGTTCGGGTAAAGTCTAATTAATTGAAAATCCTCCACGAACAATAAATCAATGCGAGAACTTTATTAAAATGAAAAATATGGAGATAAAGAACAGTATTCAAGCTTAAAAGTCCAACAAACAATACAAATCAGGAGCAGAGCAAATACGTACCTCCAAAACATCAGAGGTGGGATCAGAAGCCATGGAAGAATGTGCGTCTCTTCTTGTTATTGTGAATGTACAGAAAGAGAACTCATTTAAACTTTAGGAAGTCTTTTCTCACAAATTTTGATCAGGTTTTGCCGTTCTGGTTAACGCTGGGCTCAAACTACTGCATGTAAAATAATCCTATATATAAACCTCTTAAGCTTAGTCGGTGGAGATATTTTCCGGACTTCCCAATCTACTACTGAAATGTTGAAATCATGTGTTTCCCAACAATTTTCCCTGCCATGGGAAATAGTATCCTTCTTTGGGGAACCATAGATTTAATTTTGTACTTCCCCCCATATCAGTTCCAAAACATTTTTAGGTACTCTAGTTCGGGCAAAGAACCCAATCTCTTTCGAAATACTTAATAAAAATCTATTTCGAAAACGAAATTTAAAAAAAAAACACATTTAACGGCATCTTATTAACAACGCCGTTTGTTTAAAATATAGGGGACAAATGGAAATGCAACTTGCATATGACGTCTAGATCTGTGATGTCGTGCGTTTTGAATTAAAGAGGAGAATCAAAGTGAAAAGTGTTGGCTATGTAAACGTTTTTTATTGAATACTAGACTTAGTACTTCTGCATTTGCGCCATAAAACAAATGGACAACAATATCAGATCAGTATAATTCGAACTAAAATCCAATTTGTACATGTACATGTACTATATAGTTTGCAGCTCTCTTAATATTTAATTAAATTCTTTGCATTTTTAAGGGAGTATAAAATAAAATATCCTTTTTAGAGTTTCATTGGTATATGACATGGAGTTGGTCACGTGATGAAATCCTATTTAATCTCATTCGTATAACAATGAAAAATATGCACAATTATTTGTCTGCACGTATCCTGAATTCTAATTGGATAATATTCCGGTTGTTTTATTTTTTCACAGGAATCGGTGAAAATCCCTGAAATCTCAAATGAATTTTTTATGTCAGGCTGCTAGATGATGTGATAGTGTAAATTGAAATTAATATATATTAAAACAAGACGTACGTACGCAGTTCAACTTGGATGGCCTATGCTTTTTTTTTTTTTTGCTTTATCCCCCTTGCGATGAGAACTGAGGTGTAAAATTATTTTAACACAAAGAATTTGACTAATTATCATGAAACTTATAGGGAATGAGGCACCAATTTGGAGTTGGGGAACATCGGGTGGATTAGAAATAGTTCTGTCTCTTTTCTCCGAATGAACAAGAAAACAGTAATACGTTTCTCTTTTATTTATTACAAAAAACATCCATCTTACCCCAGAAATCTGGAAATCCGTTATAAGTACATGGTTCTTGGCTAAATATAGCATCAATGGCGTCACATATTCGTCTGTATCCATTTTGACCACAGGGTTCTACACCTCCAAAAGCCATTCGGAACGTCTTAGTTGGAAAGCAACGCGGTGGATGCTACTCAGAAACTACAGGAAGTTAAAAAGGAAATGATGTCACGAAAAAGATTTCTACTTAGGTACAGATGATACAAACAAAATCCAAATGGATGCTGATAGGTATATATTAATTTGCCTTATTTCATTGGAAATGATGCAAATAATAAATTTCTAGAATATAATGAAATGTAAACCTTCTATAATGTTTAAAATTCTGCATATTTGAAACCATCTTTATTAATGTATACAAAGATTTTTCACTTCAAATCCCATTTTTTGTGAAAATTTGAATAAAATTATAAACTACGCTGTGAAACGTATTCATTTTACTCATTAAAACATGATTTAAGTTTGTTATTTTTAAGTTTTTTTTGATAAAAGTTTGTATCATCAGATCTGGCCTTAAATGGCTATTAACTACAAGTTTGTTCCCACAAATATTTTTTGAAATGTGTAATAAAAAATATGCCGAATTCAAATGTTTGATTCAAGTGTCATTGTTGTTTGGGTGGTTAAACTTCATTTTTATAGTTCAGTGTATGACAGTATCTATACATAATTTTTCCCATTTATTTAGTCCAGATTTATGTAAGAATCAATAGAACTCTTTTAATAGTGTAGAAAGCTAGATTTAAAAAAGGAAACACCAATTCCTATAGTTCATAGAAAAGGTTAAAAGTTTTTCTTCAATGAAAAAAAAAATGTATTCGTTCGCCCACACCAGTTCCTTTTGTGGAGGTGTTTCCATTCAGTCTTTCTCTATATGTAGTATAACTGTGAAGATTTATCTGGTTGTTCACACATGGAATTTTGATCCACTGTCAGATTTATTCAGGTGTTTTACAATTACTCATTAATGTTACTGCATGTGGAGGCTCGTTAGAAATTAATTTTACCTTCTTTTTTAAAATAAAGTACACACGTTTTTCAGTCACTCATAGTCATATAAAGTTTTGCTGTAATGTTAATAATTTTCAAAAATAAATAAGAAACTTTTTTTGAAAGGTAGACAATTACAGCACATTTTGATGGACAAAATTGGACAGAAATGACTTTTAACCGGACAATTTTGTGAAGAAATGTTATTTATCTTAGTCAGAGTAACCTCTCTTATGAGATGATTAATGAACCTTCAGGAAATTTTAATTTCAATAAATTTTGCATAGATATACGTATACCTTCAAATTATGTGCCAATTTTAAAAAATTTAATATAGTGAATTACCGACACCTCTTTTCTGGTGCATTATTGTTGAGGTGAGCACAATTTGTTCGAAAATATCATTGCATTTTAGTTTTTAAAGTGTAGCTATAATTATGGGATTTAATTCAAAAGGTTTTTACGTACTAAGTGTATATATATTTTTCAAATGAAGATTTTTTTTAAAGATAATTTAAATATCTGATAAACCGCAGGATCATGAAAGTTTTTTTTACATGCCCACTTGTGCCCACTTCCTCATTAAGGCCCGAACTAAATTTAGTTCAACTTTATGTTAATTCTAACTTAATTTGCTTAATCATCTCCTCAATTAAAAGGTCCTAGACAGGTGCTCCAATTACCTGAAATACTCCGGTTACTCGAATGTCCTCATTTCAATCTGTAAAAGTGGCACATCGCTGATCTTTCTCAAAGTGTCAAAACGAGTTGGCTTCTTTTTGGATGTTGTTATCTAATGCTTCCCCGTCTTGGGTCTCTGTCCTATCTAGTTCTCTGGCCTGGTCTGGTACCCTAACCTCTGCTGAACTCTTTGAAGGTATCCGATTAAACTCTTCAAGATTTGGTCAATGTGTTTATAGGTGCTCTAGTCTTCTCTAACACAGCACGGCATTCAAATGCTAGGTTTTTACATCTATTAGAATGTGATAATTATCATTGATGTAATGTTACCATGGTAACACGTGCACGATGGCGAACAAATTGAAGCATTTTATAAGGTGAGACAGGTATATTGCATTGAGATTCAAAGGGTTAATTAGGTATCACAAAAACATATTGACATTTAACGAAAGAAGCGAAAACAGGTTTAAGTGTTAATAAAGATTCAAACGACACGACTTTCTTCTTTTTAAAAAGATATTATATATAGGCCTATTGCTAATGTTTTTTTTTACCTTTGTAAACATAATTTTTATTTTGAAAACAGTTAAAGATAATTTTAAATCAATTGCAGGTTTACCTTATATACTTTATTCGTTACAATACAATTAGCGGAGGGTATCTGTTTGGACGAGAAACTTGGATTTTCCACTTGAATGTTGGGAATAATGACGTGACTGGTCCTTAATTTGATATGTTTATCAATTATTTTGCAGAAATTAAGGGCAAGGCATAAATGGGGTCCTAAAAGGTCCTAAAAGGAAAATTATTATAAATGAAATTAATTGACATAGCCATCTTTAATCAAGTGTGTTGTAGTGTATAAAGGAATAAAGAAA
The DNA here is from genome assembly GCF_032062105.1 of Saccostrea cuccullata. Taxonomy (NCBI): domain Eukaryota; kingdom Metazoa; phylum Mollusca; class Bivalvia; order Ostreida; family Ostreidae; genus Saccostrea; species Saccostrea cuccullata. The sequence goes on from NW_026922636.1 coordinate 62,642, forward strand.
TAGTTTAAAAGATAACATTCCCTTAACAAGGAACGATAACTCCATCTTTAAAATTTAACTGGGTATAAATTATAAGTAAGTAAGTAATTATAAGATAATAGAATATTTTCTCAGCAAAAGTGTGAATTTTATTGTTTAGTATGATTGTACCATTTTTCCATCACTAGACCTACTTACCTTCATACAGAGTCATTATTGTTCCTGTTGGCATATATAGAACAAGTACTTGGAAATTCCGTTCATTTCTGTTCTTGGCTATCCTTTCCACATCTTCCAAGGTAATAATCATTTGAAGGGAATTGGAAAAAATAATTATTGCCGAGAAATAGGCAGATTTCCAGTACTTGACAATTTTGCAAAAATTGGAACAAGCTTCAGGCTAGATACCTTTCATATAATTATATTCTTAATGCATGACTTATTTTGTAAGTGATAATCGATGTCTGGCAAATATACTCTCTTTATATTGCATAAGATATACTATAGTTTTTGTTTTAAGGAACTAGTACTAAAATGTAAATACATATATGTTTTTTTATCTATATTGAATATTTGCATTAATTATACTCTTAATGCCTGGTATTATTTTGTGTTAGTGATAATGAAAGTCTGGCAAAAATACTGAATTATCTCTCTTTATGTTGCATAAGATAGACTACAGTTACTGCAATATTTGTATTGTTTAAGGAGCTAGAACTAAAATAATTATGTATCCAAATATTATATCATAAATCTACTTTTTGCATTCAATGATTTCATTGAAGGAACTAAATACAAAATCGGGGAATGTTTAGTTTCTTTGATAAAAGAGACATTCTTTAATAATATAAATGTCTTGTTTTTTCCTCAAATTCTCAAGTTAAAAAATCGTTTTGTTTTATTTTCCCTGCAAGCTAAGATTTAATTTTTGTATAAAATATATTCTATCAATGGAAAATCGTAAAAGTCAATGCGCCATATAATACAAGGGCACAGAGGGTTAATGTACCTAAGAACTATGCATGCTACCCTTACATCCCCGACTACAATTTTGCACCCATTTAATTTAATAATAATGCAAATTAGCCATAAAATCTTTATTTCATACAAAGAACAGTCAATGGTAATTGATGAATTATTTTCACACCAGCTCTAAATAGTAAATTATTCCTAATTCCAGTTTTTGAAATAAGGGGGTATACGATATTTTCCAATGAAATAGGACTTTCAAGCATAGCCAAATTTAAAATAGTCTTGAATATGACTAAATGTTCCTTATATCTTTTTCTCTTTTATGCAAATAAATTCAACGTAAATAAAATGATAAAATGCAATATATTAGTTGTAAATCACATCGAAAAAATAAAAATTTTTGTCGTTTTTTGTCTATTAACATACCCCCTCCCCCCCTCACCCGTGAATATAGAACAAATTGAAGTTTTATAAGGTGAGACAGGTATATTGAATTGAGATTCGAAGGGTTAATTAGGTATCACACAAACATACTGACATTTAACAAAAGTAGCGAAAACAGGTTTAAGTGTTAATAAAGATTCAAATAACACGATTTTCTTCTTTTAAAAAAATATTATATAAATTGCTAATGGTTTTTTTTTTACCTTTGTAAGCACAATTTTTACTTTGAAAACAATTAAAGATAATTTTAAATCAATTGCAGGTATACCTTATGTACTTTCTTCGTTACAATACAGTTAGCGAAGGGCATCTGTTTGGACGAGAAACTTGGATTTTCCACTTAAATGTTAGGAATAATGACGTGACTTGTCCTTAATTTGATATGTTTATCAATTATTTTGCAGAAATTAAGTGCAAGGCATCAAAGGAATTCATTTGTATTGAATAAATGGGGTTCTAAAAGGAAAATTATTATAAATGAAATTAATTGACATAGCCATCTTTAATCAAGTTTGTTGTAATGTATAAAGGAATAAAGAAATAGTTTAAAAGATAACATTCCCTCAACAAGGAACGATAACTCCATCTTTAAAATTTAACTGGGCATAAATTATAAGATGATAGAATATTTTTTTTGCAAAAGTGTGAATTTTATTGTTTAGTATGATTGTACCATTTTTCCATCACTAGACCTACTTACCTTCATACAGAGTCATTATTGTTCCTGTTGGCATATATAGAACAAGTACTTGGAAATTCCGTTCATTTCTGTTCTTGGCTATCCTTTCCACATCTTCCAAGGTAATAATCATTTGAAGGGAATTGGAAAAAAATAATTATTGCCGAGAAATAGGCAGATTTCCAGTTCTTGACATTTTTGCAAAAATTGGAACAAGCTTCAGGCTAGATACCTTTTATTATAATTATATTCTTAATGCATGACGTTATTTTGGAAGTGATAATCGATGTCTGGCAAATATACTCTCTTTATATTGCATGAGATATTCTATAGGTGTTTTATTAAGGAACAAGAACTAAAATGTTAATTCATATATTTTTTTTCTATATTGAATAGTTGCATTAGTTATATTCTTAATGCATGGTATTATTTTGTATTAGTGATGCTTGAAGTTTGGCTAAGATACTGAATTACTCTCTTTGAGTTGCATAAGATAGACTGCAGAGACTGCAAAAAATGTATCGTTTAAGGAGCTAGAACTAAAATAATTATGTATCCAAATATTATATCATAAATCTACTTTTTGCATTCATTGATTTCATTGAAGGAAATAAATACAAAATCGGGAAATGTTTACTTCATTTGATAAAAGAGACAACCTTTAATAATATAAATGTCTTGTCTTTTTTTTCTCAAATTCTCAAGTTAAAAAATCGTTTTGTTTTATTTTCCCTGCAAGCTATGATATGATTTTTGTATAAAATATATTCTATCAATGAATTTGAAAAATCATAAAAGTCATTGCACCATATTATACAAGGGCACAGAGGGTTAATGTACCTAAGAACTATGCATGCTACCTATAGATCCCCGCCTACAATTTTGCACCCATTCAATTCAATAATAATGCAAATTAGCCATAAAATCTTTATTTCATACAAAGAACAGTCAATGGTAATTAATTATTTTAACACCATCTCTAAATAGTAAATTATGCATAATTCCAGTCCTTGAAAAAAGGGGTTAGACGATATTTTCCAATGAAATAGGACTTTCAAGCATCACCATATTTGAAATAGTCCTGGATATGATTAAATGTTTCTTATATCTTTTCTCTTTTACGCAAATAAATTCAACTTAACTATAGTGATAAAATACAATGTATAAGTTGTAAATGACTTTGAAAAAATAAGCAATTTTGTTTTTTTTGTCTATAAACATCCCCCATGAATATAGAACAAATTGAAGTGTTTTATAGGTGAGACAGGTATATTGAATTGAGATTTGAGGGGTTAATTAAGTATTACACAAACATACTGACATTTAACAAAAGTAGCGAAAACAGGTTTACATGTATGTTTCATATGCGTCGGAACCGGGTGGGGGTGGGGGGGCTAGGGGGGGGGGGGCTTAGCCACCCACTTTTTTTTCCAATATATACTTAGTATAGGCATTGTAACATATCTTCGTCGGTTTAGCCCCCCCCCCCCCCCCACTTTCCATAGATACGTCTTAGTATAGGTTTTGGTAAAATTGTTGGTGTTTGGAAGAGAATTTTTTGGTACTGGACTTCGAACCTGCCCCCCCCCCCCCCCCCCCCCCCCCCGAAATAGGATTTTTGGTGTTTGGGAAATAGACATTTCCTTTTTTATTTTTTTTTTGCTTGTCAGGTTTTTTTTTGCCAATGTGTTTTAACCAAAATTCAAACGACCAGGCTTTCTTTTTTTTTTTTAAAAAAATATTATTTATATTGCTAATGAATTTTTGACCTTTGTAAACAAAATTTTTATTTCGGAAATAGTTAATGATAATTTTATAATAATTACAAGTATTATTTATGTATTTTAATCTTCACAATACAGTTAGCGAAGGTCATCTTTTTGGACAATAAACTTGGATTTTCGCGCGAACCTCGCGCCGAGATTTGACTACAAATATTGTGTCTGACTTGGCTTCAAGTATGACCCCAGGACCCTACGAAACTGACTCTACCTTTATTCCCGCATTGCGGCGCACGTATACCAAATCCCCGACCTTGAACTCGCTGGTACGGATCTTAATGTCATGCTACCTTTTCATTGCCTTCTGCGCTTAAGTTTCTTGTGGGCAATGTCGTGCGCTCCTTGAAATTCTCTTTGAGGTCCCGTACATGTACGAAGAGAACGTGGATGTTTAATTTTTGAAAAGGAAAATTATTTCAACTGAAATCGATATACATGTATAAAGCAATCTTTTAGTTAAGTGTGTTGTGGTGTATAAAAAAAGTAATGCATGATTTAAAAGATAACATTCCCTCAATAAGGAACGATAGCTGCATGTTTAAATTTTTACTGGGCCTAAATTAAAGCATGATTGAATATTCTTTTTTCGCAGAAGTGTGAATTGTATTGTTTCTAGGTATGATTTGTACAATTTTCTCATCATAGGACCTACTTATCTACCTAGTCATTATTGCACCTGGGGTATATAATACAAGGGCTAGGAATTCCCATTTCTCTCTATTTTCTGAATCCTTTCCATGTGTCCCCAGGTAATAATCATTTTAGGTGTATTAGTAAAGGAATTTTTAATAGACAGAAACCCAGTACTTGTTATTTTTGCAAAAATTGGAACAAGCTTCAGGTTAGGTACCTTTCATCAATATAATTATATTCTTTATACACAACATTAATTATGTAAGTAAGTGATAATTGAAGTATGGGAAATATACTCTCATTATATTGTACATGCTATACTATAGGCATTGTATTAAGCAATTTGAACTAAAATGATAACCAAGGTATGTTTTTTTTTCTTCAAAATTGAATATTTGCCTTTAAGAAATTAAATTAAACAATCAGACCTGTTACGGAAATAAAAACAACAACAACAAAAACCCTTAAGGTATAATCTATGTCAAAGAGTCTTTATCACAGCATTTTCAAACTTTTTAAAGTAGAAATAGCACTTGCTTATCAATTCAGTAACATGTTAAACCACATGACATGTTTCCTTGTTATTTAATGTAGTACATCTTTTGAAACCCGGAATGGTAATTTCATTCTGCAACTACAAATTTTCTGTCATTTTTAGCTCACTGAGCCTTCTTTTCTGATCACATTTTGTCCGGTGTCCGTCTGTCTGTCTGTCCGTCTGTCCGTCTGTCTGTCTGTAAACTTTTCACATTTTCGACTTCTTCTCAAGAACCACTGGGCCAATTTCAACTAAACTTGCCACAAAGTATCCTTGGGTAAAGGGGATTCAAGTTTGTTCAAATGAAGGGCCACGCCCTTATTCAAGGGTAGATAATTGGGAATTAATGAAAATTTAGTGGTATATTTTAAAAATCTTCTTCTCAAGAACCACTGTGCCAGGAAAGATTAAACTTATGGGGAAACATCCTCAGGTAGTGTAGATTCATGATTGTTCAAATCATGGCCCCCGGGGGTAGGGCAGGGCCAAAATGGCCGACCAAAGTTTTACATAGAAAAATATAGGAAAATTCTTTTAAAATCTTCTTCTCAAGAATGACAAAGCCATAATTCATCATATTTATATGGAATCATCCTCAGATAGTGTAGATTCAAGTTTGTTCAAATCATGACCCCCGGGGGTAGGGCGGGGCCACAATGGCCAACAAAAGTTTAACATAGAAATATATAATAAATTCTTTAAAAAAATCTTCTTCTCAAGAATGACAAAGCCATAATTCATCATATTAATATGGAAACATCCTCAGATAGTGTTGATTCAAGTTTGTTCAAATCATGACCCCTGGGGGTAGGGCGGTGCCAAAATGGCCGACCAAAATTTTACAAAGAAATATATTGGAAAACTCTTTAAAAATCTTCTTCTCAAGAATGACAAAGCCATAATTCATCATATTTATATGGAATCATCCTCAGGTAGTGTAAATTTATGTTTATTTAAATCATGACCCCCGGGGGTAGGGCGGGGCCACAATGGCCGACCAAAGTTTTACATAGAAATATATAGGATAATTCTTTAAAAATCTTTTTCTCAATAATAGCCGAGCCATAATTGATCATATTTATATGTAAGCATCCTGAAGTTATGTGTATTCAAGTTTGTTCAAATCATGACCCCTGTGGGTAGGGGGGGGGGGCCACAATGGCCGACCAAAGTTTTACATAGAAATATATAGGAAAATTCTTTAAAAATCTTCTCAAGAATAGCCTAGCCATGATTGATCATATTTATATGGAAGCATCCTCAGGTAGTGTAGATTCAAGTTTGTTCAAATCATGACCCCTGGGGGTAGGGCGGGGCCACAATGGCCGACCAAAGTCTTACATAGAAATATATAGGAAAATTCTTTAAAAATCTTTTTTTCAAGAATAGCCAAGCAATGATTGATCATATTTATAGGGAAGCATCCTCAGGTAGTGTAAATTCAAGTTTGTTCATATCATGACCCCGGAGATAGGGTGGGGCCACAATGGCCGAGCAAAGGTGCTCAGGTAAGCGATGTGGCACATGGGCCTCTTGTTAGGGATACCTGTTATGAAGACAGTGAACAGTATATAGCAATATTATTCCAGAGTAAAATCTTGTTCATTCAATTGACATAAATAATGTCCACAATTAAGGTACTTGGACACAGATTTGAAGTCAATATTTTCTCTTTAATATTAAGACTAACATATTTTAATAGCATTGCACACAAAAAGTAATGAAAAGGTTTTCAATGATTTTTTAAGTATCTATATACAACAAAAAGCTTCATCCATGCAGTATTTCCATGATGAAAGAACAACATAGGTCCAAACATTTAATCTGGATGGCTAAGATGTGAAAAAAAAGCCTGACATTACTAGACAATTCAGTCTGCGAGAGGAATAATGAATTGAAGCTTTTGTCTTGAACAAAAAGAAATTGGGAGCTGAAAAGTTATGCAAAATACATAATGACTTACACATCTTCAAGTGCTAATTATGTGAAAAATGATAATACCTGGTTTTTTTTTTATAAAAATGACTACAAGTATTACATCGCATTCATGTATATTGAAGGGATAATTATTATGTTGAAAGTTGTCTTCCGGTATTTTTTTCCCCATTTGAAATGTGACAATTTCACAGAGAACTTTGACCTCAACAGTATATTGATTTATTTAATATTTAAGGTAAATCCACCCTCCTATGATGTCATAGGTTTTTGCAAAAACATCTCTTGGAATATCTCTTGGAAGAATGCTTTACAATAGGTGTAATGATAAATATTCTTCAGTTAAAGAATTCAAAAAATGCATATTTTCTATATTTAATCAATTATTCAATCTTTGAATAATGTTTACAAGGGCAATAACTCCTTCTAAGGTCTCTCATTCAGGCATTTGCTTTTCTGTAAAATAGTTTACCTGATATTCACAATTCAAAAGTATCTTTTAGGTAGGAATTATTTAGGAACACTCAGCATCAGAATTATGCATATTAACCAGTTTTTACATATTTTTCTCAATACTTTAAACAAAAAATGTACAATTTTTTGATGTTGACATACACTTCTGTTTATTTATGTTTTGAATCTTAAATAATATGGTGACCTATACATTTTTTGCAATAAATGGAAAGTTTGAAGTATATTGAATGAAAATATATGCAGTTTTTGTACTTTGAACCTATAAAATTGTGAGGGTGGAAATTCCTTAAATTATTTGAATATTTAAATTCATGAAAATTAATGATTTACATTTTTATTATTTAAAACTTGCTTTAAATCTATGACTCTGATTCTTTCCAAGTGATATTTTTTGTTTAAAATTGGATTGAATCAATGATGCATTATAGGATTTGAAAATATTATGGACTTTATCAATAACTTCTATTTCCACTATTGAAGAGTAGTAGTTTTTAGTGCGCTCTTTTTTCAAAAAAGTCGGAGAATGTACAAATCTCGCGGGATTTTTGGGAAAAAGCAACATTTACGTACATGTAAACAACACGTTGAATGTCGATGAACAAATCCTAACAAAATGCATATGAAACATTTTATTGCTGTGGACTTTATCTAAATCAAGAGAAGAGATGACAAGGATATTAATTTACATCTATTGGAGATTGCATGTATCTATTTATCGTAATTGTACATCTAAAGTCAATACACCTACCTCGGAAATGTATTTTTATTAATGGACGACAAAGTAAGGGTTTTCGCTCTTTTACATATGTATTTTATTTCTGTTATTCTTTAGTTAGAATGACAAATGCACTTATCATTTAAAATTGGATTGATACTGATATGTTTTGTATTATACGCAATGCCATGCTGTCCCAGTCAGACGACCAAACGCGCCTCTAATTCTGAAGAGTTCACTATTGGAAATACAACGTATTCATGTTCTTTAATGTATTGTACATGTAATTGTAGAACCATAAAACCTTTTATAATATGATTCTACAATACATCAATGGACATGATAAAGTCCATAATTTTTTCATATTCCCTGTAGTGAGTCTATTACAACCACTTTATTAAACACCTTTTGTATTAAATTTTAAAATAAGTTTGGGGGAGATTTTTGATAAGCTTAAGGATCGAGATCCTTTGCCAGAAAGAACATGGTGACCATTACAACTCGAGTCCTCTGTCTTGCGGAACGTTGATTATCAAATATGGATATATAGCATGGGAGCGTTCTTTTTTCATACTTAATATATTTTAAGTCTTAAGTTAACAATATTTTTGGGATTTACTTATAATAACAAGCCCAATTGACTAACGTGTAAGAAAAGAGGAAAATTGGAATTAATTCTGTACATACGTCAAACAAATTTTTGTGTGAAAGCTTCCCAGAATTCCTTTAATTGCTACCCAATACCCTTTGCGTGAATAAATAAATGAATAATAACGTAAACCATAAAAGGCTTTCAGTTTGTAGAAATCGCTTATTAAAAGAAACAAACAATAATTCTGAAATGTCTCTCGACATCTCTAGTTTCAACTAGACGCTCGGCTGTTTCCGTAATTCCTGACGAGCTCTTGTATGACGTCACAGTCTAGATGTCTTGTGCGACTTTACGTTTGAAGTGTCGGATCAACGTTTCAGGTGTATTTTTGAAGGAGTCATTTTCACATTGTGACGTCACTATGATGGAGAAAATAAATACTTTTCATGTGCTTATTTTTATTACAGAAAATGTGCATAGCTATAGATGTGCCAAATTCCATTCTGATCTATATTGTGGTTTTGTAAATATTGAGATAGTTTGCGAAATTTTTGATCAACCCTCGTTCATTCTGCAGGTACACATTTTCAGTCATTTTAAGGGATACTTGTCATGAAGAGAATATGATAAATCACAAAAATGCTTCTTTAAACATAGTTGTTTGTAATTTTTAGCTCTACTGGTCAGAGACCAGAAGAACTTATGCGATAGTAATGCGTCCGGCGTCCGTCCGTCTGTCTATCCGTCTGTCTAGCTGTCTGTCTGTAAACAATTTTTCAAAATGCTATTTTTACTGATTTCAATATAACTTGGCACACAATTAGACTACACTTAAATACATAATTCTATTTATCGGTTTTTAGTTTCGATAAACAGTGTTGCGGTGGTTACTTAAAATAGAAATTTCTGTGAAATTCTTTCAAAATGCTACTCCTCCTACAGTTTTGGTCTGATTTCAATATAACGGCACACAAGTAGACTACACTTAGATACACAATTCTGTATATCGGTTTTTCATTTCGACGAACGGTTTTGGCGTTGTTAATTATAAATAAAAATAGAAATTTCTGTGAAATTCTTTCAAAATGCTACTCCTCCTACAGTTTTGTTCTGATTTCAATATAATGGCACACAAGTAGACTACATAAGATACACAATTCTTTTTATCGGTTTTTGATTTCGACGAACGGTTTTGGCGTTGTTACTAAAAATAGAAATTTCTGTGAAATTCTTTCAAAATGCTACGTCTCCTACAGTTTGGTCCAATTTCAATATAACTTTGCACACAAGAAGACTACACTCAAATACATAATTCTATATATCGTCTTTTTTATTTTGATGAAAGGTGTTGGCGTTGTTACTAAAAACAGAATTTTCTGTGAAATTCTTTCAAAATGCTACTCCTATAGTTTTGGTCAGACCGGTTTTTTGACTTTGATAAACATTATTGCCTTGGCTACTAGAAATAGAAATTTCTGTTAAATACTCTCAAAATGCTACTCCAAATACAGTTTTAGTCTGATTATAATATAATGTGGCATGCACGTAGACTTCACTAAGAACATAAAGAGGCTTAATCAAGGATCATTATTCTATTTATCCTGCAACTACTCCTTGCATTGACCTAATAAAGGTAACCTAATAAACCAAAGCTTATATAGTCACTGCACTCGTGCATGTATTCGAAAATATAAGAGGGCTCGGCAAACCTCGCCCTCTATCACGTTTTCTTACCCTCGCCCAATATCGGTTATAATTCAAGATAGTAACCATGTATTTTATATTTATTGCTGTTGTAAAAGTTTCAATTCCCAACTGCTTAAGTACTGTACCCTTCCTCTGCTATAAGACCTAAATGACATAAAAAATAAGTCCATATTTTAAAAAAATATATAAGAAAATTAACTTTATTTTTTTGTCAATCTTCTATACCACAATATAAATGAGTACATGTGGGATTTCAGTTAAGTATCATATGCCGAAACCCAACATGTGTCCCTTTACATGGCGTATACTAAATTTATAAATATTTTTCAGAAGTCAATTGCATAATGTTTTCAGTCTATACGAGGGTTGACCCAAAAGTTCGTGAAATTTTTTCATATTTTATTCATTTTTAAGTTGAATTGGTTGAAAATTACAAATGAAAATATAGACACTTGATGTATATTTTAAATTGAAAAATAATTAAAATATCTTTGATAGTAACTCTATGGCAGTTGCCATAGAAACGGTTGTTTGGTAATGCGGGGGAGACATTAACACGTTCATTTTCATTTTAATTCTTAATACGTGAAATGAGATTTAAACCTGCCTGTGTGGTGTATATAAACGAAAATTATGTCATTATTACGATTGCTTGGTCTTTTATAAACCTTTGTGTGAAAGTTTTACTGATTTTACTGGATATTGTTTATTAATTGATTATTTATTATTCATCTTTAAGTTGTTAGACAACGTCAAATTTCGGTAAAGTCATACGTTTTGTGAAAAATCCGAGATCACTCTATCTTAAACGCGTATATAATAGACAAAGGCTTGGGAAAAAATGCATTTAGTTACTGGTTTTTCGGTGGCATGAGAAATTTAAGAAAATAGAACTGCCATGGATGTTGATTAAAGGTGTGGTGGGTTTTTGGAGACTGTTTTAGGTGCAGATCCCCTTAGACAAATTAAAAGCGTTAATGGACGTTGTCGGCTGCCGTACTGTTCTTGACATTGCTACTGAAATTGAATCATCACTGGAACATCATATGGAAAGATGGGTAGTAATTTGAAAAATGAGTAAAAAATGAAGATAAGTTGGTGCGAGAGGATACCCAGGCTTTTTTTTAAAAAAAAAAAATAGAGAAAAAGACAGCTTTTTGTAGAATTACGAATTCAAATTGGACATTAGGGCGAGTTGCATGTAAAACGTGACGTGACATATCTAACTTGACGTTACGTCGGAGTCTCCCCCGGGTTTCACAACTATCCATTTTCAGAAAGCTCGTGTGACCGCATTGGTAATTGGAAAGTAGTAAAATTTTCCAATATTGTTGCATTATGACTCTATATTATGAATATGCCTGTTGTTTGCTTTCATCAAATGAGGATAAAATTTTAGGAAGGAATTCCACGAACTTTTGGATCAACCCTCGTAATATGATAAATAACAAATCAAAATCATTACAAAAAGTGATTTAATATATACATTTCCCTGAAAACAAATGAGTTTTTTGTACTTACACTTGATTTAATTATTGAAATACAGTTTGTGGTTACTTTCAGTTTACAATAGGAATGGTTATTAATAAATGTATCTTTTTATATAAAAAGATCATATTTGATCGAAAAATTGTTATGAAACACCAACCAACAATATACATGAATAATTATACCCCGGTACCAAAGCACGTTTTTTTAACTAATGATTATGAAACAGGATTGCACATCATTTGAAAATAGATATTACATAAATGAACATACAAGCCTCAACACATCTTTGACTCAGGCATAGAAATTATACTATTTAGTTGTCAGCTGATGATTTCTTAGCATTTTTGCATGCCTTCAAAATAATTACATGCCATTCACAATCACAATAAGTTGCGTAATTTTCTTAAATGATATAGTTTGGATTTGTCAAAAATCAAAATAAGGTCAAGATGTAGTAAATGAAAGGTACGTGGTATCTATGAAAGATAGGTTCCTCTAATGTAAGAAATGTACAAGATAACACACCGCTTTAGATCCACCACAAAACTGACAAATACGGAATTCACATTAGCATGTTGATGTAAACTTCCGGCCTCCCTTTGGCGATTTCTTGGATTGTTGAAGTAGTAGATCGAGTTTGACGAGGGATTTTCAATATTTGCAAGTGTGATGCGCCATTCTGGCTGCAGTGTCCGTAAGTTTAGACATCGAAAGACCGGCCACAGAAAGAATATGGTTGCAGGGAATTTATTTGACGGAGTTCAGACGAAAATACAAGTTGATGTGACAGACCTAGAAAAATTCAAGATGACGCCGATCGGGACCTTGTTTATTATAATTATGTGTATATTTTTTTTATTTAAAGAAAAATAAGTAACTTCAAGTGCCTGTGCCCTGATCATGTCCAGAACTCCTGACCTAGAGGCAATAGATTTACAGTGTTGGATTGTTGATTGATTGTATATTGTTTAATGTCTCTTTCGAGAATTTTTCATTCATGTGGAGACGCCACCACTTGCAGGTTGAGAACTGCAATTTTTTTGTCCTTTACACCGCACTCAGGCCATAGAGCAGTGAGGAATCTTTTTCGTGCAAGTGCCTACTGCGACACGGGGCCTCAGTTTATACGGTCTCATCCGAATAACTGGTCTCCACTTCCTAGAGTGGTATTCGAACCTGCGACGTCAGAATCAACTACTTACTTTGCAACTCTAGAGCAGACCCTCCAACCACAGTCTACTGTGCCACGCGGACAACTACAGTGTTGGAAGAAGCCATTTTACTCATAAAAAATATGTACATGTATGTAATTTTTCTGCTTATTATCTAAAAACAAAGAAAATGATTTTGAAAGAGTTTATGCATTTTAGAGCCCCCCACAAGAATTCCAAACTAAGGGGCTTTAAATTTTTCAATTCTGGAAGAACTCTTGCTCATTATAACCATGTACTAACCTCCTCTGCTAAATACTCAACGGCAAAGAAAGAAGACTTTCAAAGAATCAATGCATTATCAAAGCTATAACCGGACTCCAAAACCACTGAACCAGGAGCGTTGGTTTCATAATTTTGGAAGAAGGATCTTTGCTTATTATAATAATACAATTAGTTTTATCTATTTGTAAATCAGTTATAGAAAAGAAGATTTAAAGAAAATAAAATTCATATAGAATATACAAGTAGTGCGTTTCACTAAATGTCCAATATAGCCATGCCAAAACTCAGAACCCCTTAGCCGAGGGCCTATAAATTTCGTTATTTTAAAACATCAAGTGGAAAAAATTAGATCTTTATTAAACTTTCCTGACAATGTATATATCTAAACTTGCAAAACTATAAGGATGTTCATTTTATCAGATTATTTTGTGTGACCGGTCAACAAGGGGCTTAATCCTCCTAAACACTTGATCCCAGATCTTGGATTTCCGGGGGTCCGTAAAACAGAGTTCCTGGGATTGTATTGTTTGTAGTTTATAAATGAGGTCAATCACTCTTTGTTATCATTTTCTTTTTCATTTACTGTATTTCGCATCGAGCAAGTTTTTTCTTGTTTTCTGAGTGTTCCAGAAAATCATTTGTCTCACATAAATCTGTTTTTGAATCATAAGAGGGTTTCACCATATGAGTCTCAGTTTCATATAATTCCGAGCTGCTATATCCATCTTGTGTCTTTTCATTCATAAATTCATAAAAATCGGAACCATCAAATGATTCATATAACTTGTCTATTGAATCATATAGCTCCGAGCCACTAAATTGAAGTGGTTTATCAAATTTTGTCTTTTCATCACTACATCGGGTAAAAAAATCATTTTCCTTATTCACTACTTTGTTTGTCTTTGACTTATTCTTTATTGAGTATTGGTGTACAACTGATTCACCATGCCACGTTCCATATTCAGTTTGTTTCTTTACAGAAGTCGTATGATCTGATTGAAATGAAGCAGGCAATGAATATTTGCCATAATCAGTTTTATCAATGTCGGCGCTGTGATTAATCAATTTTTTTGTACCAGTCAGATTTCTGTATTTTGAAGCAGTATTTGGTGGCGACTCGATATTTTTATCTGATGGATTATTGTGAGCTCCATGCTCAACCGTCAGTTCTTTTATAATCAAATGACCAGATTTTGAAGCAGCAATACGTGATGGCTCGCCGAATTTATCACATTTGTTGACGTCAGCTCCGCATTTAATTAGTTTCTCCACAACGGAAGTATGGCCAAAGTGTAAAGCTGCAAACAATGGCTGCCTGCCAATTTTATCACGTCGATATATGTCAGCGCCACAATCGATTAGTTTTTCAACAATGCATAAATGACCTGATTTTGCAGCGGCATGCAAAGGCGTCCTGCCAGCCATATCGTGTTGATGGATAACAGCGCCGTGATCAATAAGTTTCTCTACAGTATTCAAATGCCCTGATTGTGAAGCAATAAATAGTGAAGATTTGCCAAATTCATCACATTGATTGATGTTAGCTCCACATTCAATAAGTTTTTCCACAAGAGAAATACGTCCAAATTCTGAAGCAGCAAACAATGGGTTTCTGCCAAGTCTATCACACCGATGTATGTCAGCGCCACTATTGATAAGTTTTTCTACAACATTCAAATGTCCTGACCTTGAAGCAGCAAATAGAGGACACGTGCCATATTCATCGCATTGATTGATATCAGCACCATGATCAATCAGTTTCTTCACAACCCTTAAATGTCCAGACTTTGAAGCAGCAAACAGTGGCGACCTGCCATATTTATCACATTGTTTAATGTTAGCGCCACATTCGATTAATTTCTCCACAGCAGTTAAATGACCTGATTTCGAAGCAGCAAACAGTGGCGACTCGCCATATTTATCACAATTATTGATATTAGTGCCATGATCGATCAATTTCTCAACAACAGTGTATTTTCCAGATTCTGAAGCAGCAACCAAGAGTGATGACTTGTCTAAGCTTTCACATTGATTTATGTCAGCATTGTTTTCAAAAAGACTCTCTTCAACAAATATGTGATCTACTTTTCGAGCAGTGACCAAGTTTGATTCCCCAATCTCATCATCTTTGTTAATTTTATTGCCATCATCAGTTTTTTTCAATGCTACAGATAAATGACTTGATTGGAAAGTTTCATCAATTTGCTGCATGTCATATTCGTACGGATCACATATTTTGAATTGGTCAGATGCTTCAATTTGACACTTGGTGTTAACAAATTCCTTTGCTTTAGGAATAGATTGCGACCAGATTAAGGAACTTGCTATTAAATGTAGTTCTGTGCGAGAAAGATCACTTAATGACTTCCTGTACATATCTACAACTTCTGTTTTCATGAATTTAAGGACAAAATCAATCAATTGTCTATCGCCATTGTAACAGGCAAGTACCAAATGTTTTACTTGATCATTGTATCCACCAAACATCAAATCGGTTGACTCATTATGACTTACAAGCAAATTCGTCAGAAACTTTAGTATGTAAATATGACCATAATAAATTAGGAAACTGATGACGCCACTGCTGTCCGACTTTGAATGTGAATATGTCCTTCCAGATTTGGTATCAATCTTTATTTTTATTGAATGATCAAATATGTAGTATTTTTTTATTTCTTCAAACGCTTTAAGTTTCAAATGCTGGAGAAAAAATTCAACAAACTTGGAGGAAAGAAATATTCTGGCCTTTAAAATAGTTAGTCTTCCCTGTTGAATTTCCTCGTGAAATCTTTTGGCAAGGGATAGAAATAAAGAGCGGTGTATTTCTAATTCGAAATGAACTGAAACTCTGGCTTTTAAATCAACCCCATTAATTAAAAAGTCAATAGAGACATTTTTGATAATAGCCTCTGCAAACGATTTTCCATAATGGGATGAAACAATTGAAAAGAGCATGGGATGAGAAATTCGGAAATGAGTACCATCTTTAGACACAAATGATCCAAGCATGTTTGCTAGTGAATCTTGTATATCAGAGATTTTGATATGGCTATTCACATTACAAGTTTGAAGGGTAACTTTCAATGTTGAACTTTTTTCAAGTATCTCCTGAGAAATCTTGTTCTTATGAAGCACACACAGAACAAGTGAAGCATAACTAAGACTATCTCTCCTGATCAGACTATCAAGTTCATAATGAAGACAAAGCCAGGGTTCTTTGAAAAATTGCAACCCAAAACAATGCAGACTTTGAATTGAAGAATACAGCTTACACAGTAGTGGAAAAAAGACGGGAGTTTCATTTTCATAGAAATGAATGACCACTTCTGGTGCTGTACAATATTTCCTTAAAATGCCCAATCTTTCCTCAACATCAGGTGCATGATTATTAAAATGAATTATGTTTTCCTTTTCAAAACGATGATTACATTTCAAGGATGTACGGAAAGTATCATTTGAGCACGTTATGAGAAGTTTTGATCCTTTAAAAAGTCTTGTCATGCTTTCATCTACACATAGAAAAGGATAAGGCATGTTTTCAGCCAAGAGATTAAGCAAGAAAAGCTGCGGTTTGCTTAGGCGAAATAAATGATTTATATCTGTAATGTTTGAAATAGGACGACAATGATAAAGTTCCTTGAGTTGAAGAGCAAGGTGGTGAGCTAGACTTGTTTTACCACATCCAGGGTCTCCAACTAAAACGACGACATCAGTTTTCATTATTTTCTCAAAGACCACTTTGTAAGCTCTTGTCTTATAGTAGGTGGCATCATCAGCAAATAATTCCTGAAGCATTTTCTGTTGCTGATCTAAAAAGATAAAAAGACTATTGTGCAAGCTTGTTTGAAGATTTCTGTCTTATATTTATAACAAATTATCTGCCGACACAAAGCTTGCTATTAAAGGATTACCACCCAATGATAGGTCATATATACATATAAGGCCATTACAGGATGATGTAGCCATCCATTGTCGCTCTGGAAATAAATAAGGTAAATCGTGGAAATAAGTCTTGATCATCAGATCGCTTCTTAAGGTGTGGTAGGGGCATGCACCAAAAGGCTGGAGACTATAGTCGAGAACATTTACGGAGAGCTTCTGATCGGATGAAAATCAATCAAAAGCGATAAAGTTTTTAACTTTATCATTAATTTTCCTAAAGTAATGTTCAGTTCACAAATGTCAAATTACCAATTAGAATCAGATCGACACATATATTACCATCATTGAAAAAAAAATTTGACTTCGTAAATAGAAAATACAAACTGTGTAACGTAGGTTTTAATGCGATAGTTCAAAAAGAAAAGGTAGACCTGTTGTTTTGTCGATAGTAATTGATAAGCAAATAGGTTTATTTCAAATAAGAGATAAATGATTTTTTAAAGATGTACTTCATTGAAGTAAATATATTGTGTATTTCTTAATTTATAAAAGGAAAAAATACATTCTGACATTTAATTATTTTGAAGTTAACAGTTGTAGTTAACCTTTAATTCCCGAAAACGTCTCTCACCCCAATCCCATAAACCGAAACTTACACTGTGTGTTCTTCGGGGCTGCAATCACGACCAAAGAATTAACGAAATGCCAACTTAAAACCCGATTTTAAAAATTCTGTCAACAAAAAATTATGTGTGAGTTTAAAAATTGAAGGTACTTGGCAAAGAAGGTGGGGAAAATAAAAATAATAGCAGAGGATAGCAAGGTTTTACCAAAAAAATTAGGAAATATGAGTGGACTTAACTGTTTTTAATTGATAAATCGTGAAAAGAGTTCTTCAAGAGACAACATGTAGTCCTTTTAATTTGCTTAATTGAAGTAATGCAGGGTTCCTAGCTTGATATATGAACAATCTTTTCAGCTCTATAACCGGACAGGTCCGGGAAAATCAGAGACACAGTCTTGTATATATAACATGTGCCGCCATAGACGAGGAATGTTGGAAAAGGATTACTATAGTACCCTTACGTTTTGAATCACGGGTATCCACTGCTTAAGATTTTTCTCCTTCTTATCTTCAACGAGAGAATTTTCTCTCAATGATATGCATTTCTACTTACACATTTCATTGGCATCTATATAGATTGTTTGTCCTCCAACGATTATTTTGTCTACGGAATATCTTCCAAGCACAACAAACTTTTCTGGATTAATGTTTAATAGTTTTTGCACGTATTCATTCTTCATTTCAAAGACTAAATTGAAGCTACTTGTTTGACGAATACCGTCCAGTCGGAGACATTCCTGACAGTCGGTAGGACAACCAACTAACACTGCAATAGTCTCTCTTATTTTTTCAGCATATTCCCGAGGATAGTTTATAATATTTTCAGATATGTGAAAGTGCACATGAGTGAATCCATTGACTAAAAATAAAAATAAAGCATACACATAGAACGTTTGTCAAGGCAATTGAATAATAAGATATAAAAGTTAGTTTGTATTCAAACTGAATACCTGGTGTTTCACTTTCTGCGTAATAACACAAGGCCTTTGATTCCTCTGTTGCATATTTAATGCACATTTTCTCAAGGTCTTCGCGCTTAATGCGTCTCAAAAGAAGTTGCATGAAAACAACGTCGGTACTGCTAAAATAATTTTTAGACAGAAGAAAACTGAAGAAGTCAAGTAAACTATCAATCTCTTCAATTCTACCAGAATCTACTTTAATGCAACCTGGTAATTCTGAAAAAAAGAAGAAAAAGAAAAGTAAAGAATTTTTTTTAAAAATTCCATCGTAATATTTCGTTTTTGTTTGTTAGGCATGATCTAAATGAAATTAATTTTTGTTCCTGTGAACACAGACTAGTACTTATCTAAAGAATCCAAAGACTAATTCAACAACTTACACATCTTACAAAAACAACTCAATCAAAATGTATTAACTGATTATTTTCAATTATTTGTGATTTGAGAACCGTTTGATTTCAATAAATGTTTTGAGTGTTTGTCATCAATTTCTATGCGTTCAAAGATATTTATTCTTTTTAGATTTTATAAAATTTTAAAGAAATTCAATACATTTCGATAATAATTTCATTCTGATTTTATAGAATCATTTATCCTATAGATTGAAAAATATACATACCCAAGCAATGTAAATAATATTTCAATTGTTTTAAGTCGCCTTCGCTCAAGGACTCTCGAATACAATCGATGAATATCAGAAACTTTGCTTTTGAAGGCCCTTCTTTATAAAACTGTATCATGTTTTCTACAAATTTTTAGATATAAAACAATGATTTATTTTATGTATTTTTTTTTTTGAAAATGACAGTCTAATTTTTTTAAGTTAATTTGGAAAGCACAAATGCTCTTTATTTTCTAATATGAATATATAGTTACACAGAATAATTCATTGTTTTCATTTTTCTAATGTGAGAAATTTAAAGATATCTTTAATTTACTGTTTCTCAATATATATCAAATTTTTTGACAAAAATAATGCCATTCAAACCTAAGGAAAAAAGTATAAATTCTTATTAATTCTTGTCAGTAAATGAGAATTTTCATCTTTTTCTGCCTATGATCACTACATTCAAAAACTAACAAAGACTGTCTAATCTCAGTCTAAATTGGGAACAGAAATGTTTTGTATCCCGCTTATTAGCCCTTATGAAGTGCTTTTCTTACTAAGCAAGCCAGATTTTAATAAATCATCAGGTGTAGATACCATCGGTCCACGTTTATTAAAACCTACTGCACAAATATTACATAACCCTGTGACCCATATAATAAATACTAGTATTACATCATGTATTTTCCCGAAAAGTTTTAAACTTGCCAAAGTTACACCTATTTATATAAAGGGAAACAAACTAGATTTAAATAACTACAGACCCATTTCTATTTTACCGAAATTATAAAATCATAGAAAAAAACATGTTGCAAAATATGTTCGATTACTATTTTTAGACTTTGATTTTTTGATAGAATATCAGGTTTCAGAGAATTGCACTCATGTCAAACAGCCCTTACAAAAATGACAGATAAATGGTTATATGAAATGGACCAAGACAAACTTGTTGGTACTGTCTTTCTGCACTCCTTAGAATTAAAAAGTATCTTCCCCTTCAAACACGCAAGTTGTTTTCTAATGCATATATCATGCCTACCATTGATCACTGCCTAACAATTTGGGGAAATACGTCCTGTTCAAATCTTGACAGAGTTAAAAATAAAGTGCCCAGCCACAGCATGATACGCCCGTCAAATATATAGTTCAATAATCATAAATTAAGGTGCAAGAAAATCAGATAACCTTGATTAACAGATTGACACAGATTTCAATGATCTAATTTCCATTTCTTATCATGTTTAAAATATTGTACATACTTACAGTGTAGGGATAAATTATAACAAATAATACATCATATAATTCTAAACTGGCTGTGTTAGAACTTAACGAATATCCACCTGCAGCTTAAATTGTTTATTGCATATTTAATAGAATAATGGAAATGCTACAGTCTAATAAAAAAAAAATCAAAAATAAATTATTCTTTAGACTATAGAATTATAAGTGACGCATGGTGACTGCAATTTGTTGCAAATATTTAAAATTTGAAATGTACCCTGGTAATTTTATTTCAATGAACACACGTATAATTAGTTTTCATTATATTATACAATACTAATTTAGTTTTAATCAAACATTAAACATCAATTTGTTTTAATTACATTACATCAATTGAAAGATCTTTATCTGGACTATAGCCATCAAGAACTCTTAATTAACACAAGCAACTATGAGGCCATTTCTATTTGCCCAACTCCCAAGAGAAAAATTAAGCTGACAGCTGCATGATCATAGATGTTCTTAGACTACCATTTAGCTCCTGACAATAAACTCATTAATTTCTCTCTAATTTGACATGCAAATTTCTGCTATTAAAATTCTTCTTGACCAGTGCTTGATAATTATGCCCATGGGACAAACTGAATTCCTCCTCTCAAAACATTAACATTTGTTACAGATTGCTGTAAAAGTATATGATGAAAAAATAAGTTTTTACTTAATTAACATTTTTTCATAAGGATTTGTTTTAATTATATTATAAAATATTAAAATTACTTTTTAACATACACTGTATTTTAAAGCATCAATCTGTTTTAATTACATTATACCAATTGAAAGATCTTTTTCTGAACTAGCCATCAAGAACTCTAATTAACACAAGCAACTATGAGGCCATTTCTTTTTGCCGAACTCCCAAGAGATTAAAGATAAAGATAACAGCTGCATTTTCAGAGATCTGCACTACCACTTAGCTCTTGACAATAAACTCATTAATTTCTCTCTATTTCTGCTATCAAAATTTTTCTTGACCACTGCTTGATAATTATGCCCATGGGACAAACTGAATTCCTCACAATACATTAACATTTGTTACAAATTGCTGTAAAGCATATAATGAAAAAATAAGTTTTTACTTGATTTAAAACAAGGATACAACTATATTTTTACATTTTTAGGATTATGAAATTTAAAATTTTAAAGACTTAGTTTTTTTAAAAATTCAATCAAATTAAAGGTCACAGTGACCTTGAAATAGGCCGCGACACACCTTCTACCTAAGATGCATAAACTGGCCAAGTTTGATGACTCTGAGTCTAATAGTTTTCTAGTTATGGGCCGGAAAGGATTTTTCCATATTTGGCTATAACTTCTTAATTCAAGGTCAGAGCGACCTACTTTTTGTGCGCGACACACCTTCTACCCAAGACGCATCAGATGACAAAGTTTGATAATCCTAGGCCTAATAGTATTAAAGTTATGAGCCGGAAACGAAAAAGCTAACAGACAGACAGACGGACAGACGGACAGACGGACGGACACGAAGCCTATAACATAATACGTCCCGTCTAAAGACGGGCGTATAAAAAATCAAAAAAGTGCTGCAAGGTATATTTTATCATTGAGTCAAATGATGACTGACGTTTTTTAAAACCAATTGTTAGTTCATTATTTATACACTGAATTGACGACGGATCTTTTCCGTTATTTCCTGATCATGATCACGGCGGGTGTGACCGGTCGGCAAGGAATGCCCACTCCCTCATGGGACCTGATCCCATCTCTGATGTTTCGGGTTTCCGTGTTTGCTATCCTCTTATTTTGTATTGTTTTAGTGACTTTGAGATTGAATACTGTTCGTTATCTCCATATCCTTCCTTAGAGGCCCCCCTGATGCACCCTCACGACCTTTTTTTGATACACTTGATTGCTTACTGCTTATGAACAGCTTACTGCAAATAAATATGAATTGTTATATAAATCCCTCTTTAATTCTTGTCCTACTTATTTACATGAAATGTTTCAATTTCAAATTAATAACCAATATACTCTTCGATCTGAATCAAATTTTGATTTCTGTATGCCAATTCATAAATGTTAACTTTTTGAAAAATCCTTCCAGTACCCCAAACAGAAAAAAAACAGCCTATCTGATCATGCTAACAACTCATGTGTAAATCATGATTTTGATATGATTTCGGTATAGGAAAATTTCACATGCAAATGAGCTAATGGATCATGGTTCTGAGATAATCTGTTAAACTAAACAACTAGCAAGAAAACCATGATCCTGGTATCGATCTGTTGTAGAGCTAAGAACTCGTATTAAAACCATGATCCTGGAATGATCTGTTGTAGCTAACAACTCGTATTAAAACCATGATCCTGGAATGATCTGTTGTAGCTAACAACTCGTATTAAAACCATGATTCTGGTATGATCTGTTGTAGCTCACAACTCGTATTAAAACCATGATCCTGGTATGATCTGTTGTAGCTAACAACTCATATTAAAACCATGATCCTGGTATGATCTGTTGTAGCTAACAACTCGTATCAAAATCATGATCCTGGTATGATCTGTTAAATTGAACAACTCATAGGAAAATTCTACTTCTTAAACAATTTAACTAAACACTTTGCTATTTGCAATAAAGTTCTCTTTAATATTTGATAAATAATATCAGTTACCAAAAATTAAGAAAAATATTATACACACATGTCACAAGAACCATGACGTCATATAAATATAATCCCAACAAATGATCTTCCTTAATAAGATGACGATTTGAATATAAAACATTATCCAAACTATTCACTGAATTTTATAAGAACATAATCACAGAAATCTATTCTTCTTAAAGAATAATCCGGAACTCAATGATATCACTGCTTATTTATGATTCTGCAAAAGCATATAATTACAACATTTGTTCACTACAGAATCAGCAGAGTGGTGGATCTATTATTCAGAATCACAAACACTGAAAGGGCTCCCAATGAAGTAGTCTATCCTCTGATATAAGCTCTTTATATATGTATATAAGCACCCTGAAAAGAAACGTAGAGAAAGTGGTATTTATTTATCGATCAACATATCATTATCTTTAGATCATGAAAATATGAAATATTCAAGTACTTTCCCCATTGCATTAGTGAAAAGAATTAGATTAATCACCAAAAGAATAAAATTGTTGAAATGTAATATTATTTACGTACACAAATTTTGTCTTCACCAAAGGCGGGTCTTTTGAATTTGGTAATTTGAATGCAACTCATATGTTAATCATGAAGATGGAAATGTCGGTAGCTGCAAAAGAATTTCATTTTTATAAATAAACATTTTATATAACGATTAACATGTACATGTACAGCAAATATTTAAATCAAGGAAGTCAATTTGATACTTAAATTACGTTTTTCAATGCAAATCAATGTAAAGCTTTGCTATGTCTCTTCTTCACATTTACAAAGAAAAAATAAATCATGCACTTGTTAGAAGAAACTAGAAATTAATAAAAAAAGGTCAATAATAAAATTAATGAATTATACTCACCGAGTATAGAGATAAAAGTCCAGCACTTATTGTTATTGCTTATATGGTGCAAAGGCTTTTCTTTTAAATCGGCAACAAGAAAACGCGCACATCTTGTTTATCAAAATTCAAATTCTGACCTAGATCAGCTGCAAACCACTGTACTACAGCGTGCTGCCCAGCAGGAGAATTGCATAGCAAGGTTACTATGACTCTGAAACTGACCAGTGATCCAATCCTAATCTAATGCTACAAAGTTAGATTGGAAGTGGATCACAAATATTACATGAAAAGAAAGAGTTTTAATAAAATCCTGGCTGCGTTATTTAAACAAAATACATGTGTGCTAATTTAAATATGAATTATTGTTTTTGTTTGTCATTTCATTCAACGTCAAAAAAATTATTGTCTTTGTAACTATACCTGTACATGCTGTGTGCATTTTAATTATTAAAACTTAATTTTCCTGTTCTCTTTTAAATAAGACTTTTATTGATGTATGCATGTTGTTTGATTCTCCAAGCTAGAGTGAATTTAAAGATTGCATTTTCACCTATCATAGATGACAAAGTTAACAAACCATATCAGGATCATACAACCAATTCTGACAAAGTTAACAAATCATATGAAACTCATGATTCTCAACAGTGAAGTTAACAGATCATGTGTAACTCATATGGAGTTTAAAGACAAAGTTTAGAAACCATATCAAAATCACAAACTTTTAGCAGTTAAAGTTAACGAATCATTTCAAACTCATGTTCCTTTGTTTTCTAAGTAAATGGCACATGTCAGAATCGCAAGAAAATCATAGCAGACTTATTCCCCAGAAACAAACCACATCAGGATCATACTTCCTTATTTGTCATCTATGATTTCAGTTTGATCCATTTAATGGATCATGTCTAAATCATAGTTCAAAATCATGAATTTGTGAGTTTGATATGGTTTGTATGTGATTTTGGCATGATTTGTTAAGAAAAGTTTTTGTTTGGGACTCTGGCACCATTTTTTGGAATGCTTTACCGGTGCACATTAAATTGTCACCAACTGTTAATGCTTTCAAGAGACAAGTAAGAAACATTATGTAAAACAAAGTCGAAATGATTTGCGATTTATGTTTATTTGTTTTTGTATTTTTATGTATATATTTATAACATGTCTGTATGTATATAACTCTTAATCTTTATATTCCTAATTGCCAGAAGGCCTTGGGGAAGAATAGTGCTTGCGAATGCTAGACAACTCGCCCCCAAGACAAGTCGCCCCCAAGACAGCTCGCCACCTTTTCAGGACAACTCGCCCCCAATTTAGGACAACTCGCCCCCTGTTAAGACAACTCGCCCCCAGGTTAAGATAACTCGCCCCCAGCTTTAAGAAAGCAAATTGGGGGCGATATTTTTTTTATATAAATGTATATATTTTTTATTTAATATATATATTTTCATATTATTTCGATATTTATTTTTATTTCAAATGTTTCTGGTGTCAGTTACGCTAAAAAATTGTACTCCTCTCCTCACGTGAGATGCCTGAAAAAGAAATATGTTTTAGATTAAATCCATCAATATTTGCATTTATGCGGTCATTTATGCCTATAACATTGCGCTTAAAAAAGGAGAAGATACGATTAATATAATTTTTTTCTATGAAATTAAAATGTTTATTTTTTATATAATATTAAATATATTTTTTTATTGAATTATTTGAATGTGATTTTATATTTTAAATTATTTGTTTCCAACTCAAGCTTTCTTGAATTCTTCATCACTTTAAGGTTTTAAGTTGCTTCGGAGCTTGGATACACCATTTTTTTTTTTATCAACTGTATATACGTAATTTTCGAGGCTTGCATGCTCTAATTCTTCATTACTTTAAAGCTGCTTTGGAGCTTGGACAAGCCAATTTTTGGTCAACTAAATATACATAATTTTCTTGGCTTGCTTGTCCTAATTGATCATCACTTTGAAGTTCCAAATTACTTGTGAGCTTGGGGATTTCATTAAAATTCTGTTTGATGTTTTCATTTCAGTTTTCATAAGTTTCCTAAAAGCCGTCAATAGAATATCATTAATATGTCATTAAATAATTAAGATTGTTCAACTTAGAACATTGTACTTGATTTACCTAGACATATTCTACAGTTAAAAATTTAAAACAATATAATGCATTTTTTGCTTTATTTCATAAGAAAAAAGTCTAAGGAAATAATAAATATTTCATACATATATTGTATTTACTTTATATATGAAAAAACCCAAACAAATAACAACATATTACACACACAATCGTAAATATTAATTTTATTTTACTTATAATAAATATCAATTATAAATCAGAAATTAATTTTGCATTTAAAATATATTTTAGTGAATAATATATGTCGTTTTTTCCTTGCAATACACAATGAAATATAATGGGGGCGAGTTGTCTCTACAGTGGGGGCGAGCTGTCCTGAGTGGGGGCGAGTTGTCCTAAATTGGGGGCGAGTTGTCTTAACAGGTGTTGGGGGCGAGTTGTCTTGGGGGCGAGTTGTCCTGATTCCGTGCTTGCACTAATCAGGTTACCTTCTTTAAATAAAGTGTTACCGATTTCCCCCATGACTAAAATTACCCACAGCTTGGATCACCCCAATTTATGTCCTACATATTTGATCTAGGTAACGTATATTAATTTGTAGATATCATGGGAATATTACCAATCATCGTATGTTATTATTGTATGCTTTATAATTCATTTTATATGTTTATTTCATGGAAATCATTTACTTGTATTGTACAAACCCGAATTTTCTCCATTGATCAGGCCTATCGTAATAACAAATAGCCGTCCGGCATTGTAATTCTACTTAGGTACCCACATCCAACTTGGCATTGTTTCCAAAACAATTTCCAAACAACAAGTGATCCTTTTCCCCATATTTGTAATGCTAAAGCCTTTACTTGGTGCAAAAGTTGTTAGTGTTTCCATACAAACGTCGCGCGAATACTGGCGGTACCGCTTGTTATTCGCGCGTGAACTAATTCGCACCGGAATATGAATAAAGAAGGCACTTTGGACTTTTTCCTCAGTCTGGGACCTTGGTCAGACTCATCAACATCTGGCCAGCTCAGAGAATCCCAACTCCCCAGAAGTGGGTAAAATCTGATGCCCCAATATTGGGTAAATTGACCAAATATTAAATCTTGGGTAACCCAATCTACACAATTATTACATACTCTAACCCAACTTGAATCAGCTGAACGTACTATCCCATTATTGATATTGAGGAACTCAACCAGCTGACTATTATATATCCTGTCCCAATACCCATAAGTATACACTCTGTTTGTATTTAATTAATCATAAATTATTATTGTTATTGTTTGAATAAATTCATTTTTATTAATAAACAAATCTTGTTGATTAATTAAGGTAAATCACAGGAATAAGAGGACTCACATAATTTTTGTAACACCCAAGATCGGGTCACGTTACAAAAGTATTATTATTATTACATATTAAAGAGTTCTACTTGTAGGGTAATCTTATGCAGTAAGAGTTCTCTGTCTGAATAAGTAAGATAAAAATGTCTATTTACTGTAACACATTTTATGCTAGGTTAGAATATTCGTAACATTATTGGAGCAAGAAAAAGTAATTTAACTCATTAATTCTATATATATTTTTTCCAAATTTAGGTTAACAACAGGAATTTCATGCTTACAAATAGTCTAATGTCTCTGAACATTTTTCTTGCATACATAATGCAGATACCCTATGTTGATAATGACGTAAATGTCTTAAAATAACATCTTCATGTCGTATGTTGTTCTCAAAGTACAAAACACATTTTTCATCAGTGTTGAGATCATTCTAAGGTAAAATTATACTCCTTGAATCTTATTTTTTGAGTCCCTTACCTTGTCTCTTTAGATTATCCTCTTGGTTACTTTTTATAAATTCCGGAACTGTAATTTAAAATGTTTAAAAATTATATCGTAAAAAATGGAAATAATTTAAAAGTACATATTTACAAAAAGTGTATAAGAACAATACACTTACCGTCTATTATGACATCCGTCTTCCCTACAAAATTTTCTGCAATGAGCTTAATTTTTTGTAGTTTAATAGCTTCAATCTTTTTAACTACCAGTTTTGGAAATGGACACAAATTACAACTATCTTGATACATCGAGTCCATTATATTGATGGGAATGCACTGAGGTTTATTGTCTGTGGTAATAATTTTTTCCCAATTCAGAGTGGTAACAGAAGGAACAGATAATACTCTTGCTGAAAAGGTTGTCGAAATTTCAGTGTCCGTCCCTTCCTTTAAAGTTATTTCTGGTGGACCTAAAGAGTATATATGTATACTGTATATATGACTGCAATTTTAAAGAAATCCTTGTTTTTCAAACCTGTTTATACTAGAAACATTTACAGGTACTTAGCATTATTTCTTAAATAAAAGATTACATCTACATGTACATGTAACATCACCATTAAGAACATATCTTATGAATGTCTGGTACTCGGGATTCAAGGTTGAATTTTGTTTCAGATGATTATCTAGATTTATTTAGCAGATGTAACTATGTTTTAGAATAATAGAGAAAACAAAATGATTATTTTTATGATATTATGCAGGAAAACTACATTATCAAATAAGCCTGATGTATCGCAATCTGGGAAGGTATTACGAAATACTTAATATATGAACACATTTATATACATAAATATAACAAAAAAATCATTTTTAAAATGCAAAATGTATGCATATATAGTATGTTTGTAAGACAGCAATTTTCGTGAAGCTAAAACTATAAGAGATAAAATATTATTTGTTAAACAAATACAATACAACAATACTACTAATAATGATAAAATAAAAAAAAAATACCTAATTGAACGATTTCACTCTCGGCCTTTCCAACCAGATTTGCCACAACACATTTATATAACCCAGCATCATATTCATCTATATTTAATATACAAAGTGATCGTTGATTTTCTTGAAGAAAACGGTATTTAGCGGTGTTTTCAGCTATAGGTTTCCCATCTTTTGACCAGTGTATTGAAGATACAGGGGGAGAATGTTCGTCAATGGAAATATCAGTCATTATCCGTACTGATCGTGCTTGCAGGTCAGTTATATGACCAATGGTGATCCTTGGAACGGCTAAAAGAACATTAAAATTTCTTTAAGAAATAAGGTATAATTTTAAAACATCTATCGGGCTATAAATACGGATTGGTCACGAAATAAAATTCCATAAAGCCCAAAGGGCTTTATGATAAATTTAATCTCGTACTAACCTTTTGACCTTGCACCGATATTTATAGAGTTATAGATACGCATTGCTTTCAGTAGTGTTATATAAAGGAAAACATTTGCAAATGTAAATATTTTAAAATTACTTTTGAAAATAAATTGAAAGTGACATTTCATTTTACAAAACAGAGTTACTGTAGTAAGCTAAGAGTACTTACAACCCAAAACACGTAAAACAAAGGGATCACTTCTGACCTCCCCAATTGCATTAGACACAGCAAAATGATAAATACATTGGTCTCCGAAATTAGTATTATGGATGAAAAGTCTCGATGTTTGGACATGCAAAGTACTTCCTTGATATTTAAAAGTTTGAATATCTATATCCATTAACTTGTTTTTATCATTTATAATCCATTTCTTTTCTAAAATGGGGAGATCTGATTGAATTGTTGAACAAATTTCTGCTGTGTCTCCAAAACGGACACTTTTTGGTCCCGATAAAATTACGCATGGAATTCCTAGCAAATAAAAAGACAAAAAATATATAGTTTAATGAATGTTATATAATAGATTTGATAAGTGTATATAAGATGCCAAAGAAGATGCAATAGTTATATAAAAATGATTTCTTCGGCTTATTTAAATAATTAAGAACTCGCTTTTAAAATAAATGTTTACACTTCTTATCTATATATATAGACAGAAAATTATATACAAGGAAAGCGGACTTACTTCCTGAGACCGTCAAATCAATTTGGTTGGAGTGGATATGTGTCTGGTTGAGCTCTAGCATGATTGCTTGGTATTTTCCGTTATCCTCAAATGAGACATTCCGAATCATAAGTTTCTCATTTAAGCTGCCTTCATACTTTTCATTTTTTATATCTATTTCATGCGCAACGGCGCCTTCTCGTCTAATCCAGGAAACATAATGGATATTATTGTTAGATTCTCCGTCAAACTTGATATAAAATTCAGCATCGGCACCATATTCCACAATAGAGGGACCGCAGATTTGTAGTTTTGATGCTTTAAACAAAATAAAAATACTGTAGATCACTAAATTTTTGGCGACACCCTATTTTCGCGAGATACTTATTGACCCTATATTAACGATACGTAATTTTCTTTATCATCGTAAGGAATACTTTTATACGGGAGAATTGAATTTTAACGAGATCATTGTCTCGCTTAATCACTCGACAATAAAGTTCTCGCAAATAAAAAGTGATCAAAAGAAAAAAATATTAAAACATGCATAAAACAGTATTTCTTGCAACTTTATCCTATTATGAGATTTATATAGAACTGTCAAAGACCTTTTATCTTTTATTCTTTTTAATCATAATTTTTATTTTTTAAATATCTCACTATAATTACTTACTTTTCTTTTCTTGTTCCAAGACTAACTTATCCACATTTTTAGATATTTCAGATAATTTTCTATGAACATTTTGATTATCTAAAGCTATAAAGGATTGATAGAATTCTAAGGATTCCATCCCAAAGTCCTTTTGTAAAATGTCTCCGAGGCCGATTTGATAATGAATTGAAGAAGATAGCGTTTTCATTTTGATTTCAATTCTTTTACAGATATCTTCTAAGGAAGACCATAATTTTTGGAAGTCGGAATCTGATATCGACGAACTTTTCAAATGTGCGAATGAGTTGTTTCGTAGGTATCTTAGCCTCTCAATATCATCCCCAACACAAAGATGACTGTTAAACGGATTAATTCCCCATCCTCTCGTTGGTTTGAATGCAGGGCAGAGATTTCGAAGTAAAGTGTATAGTAACGTAACATCAAATGCTTCATAGTCTGGATCCTGAGTTGAATTTGGACACACAAGACAACGTTGCTCTTGACGAAGTTTTAAAGTAGTGCAGTTTGTTACCGCTGAAGGTAAATTATGAGGCTGAATTTGACTCTCTAAGAGTTTTCGCAAAATTCGGGGTATTTCTTCTACTGCTGCAATTCCAAAATAAACAAAATTTGTTTGATCCGAAGTCAATTTTGGCGTTGCCATTATCAGCGTTTCTCAAGGTGTGCACCTGAAATTTCAAAATAAATCATATACATGTAGAACTCGATAATAAACTTTGATAATTCAAAAATACGGCTCGCTCTCCAGTCGAGAGTCTGATATCACAATCTTCTTCCAGGGGTCTGATAGGCAAAATGGTGAATATATGTAGCAAAATCAACCTTAAATAGTTTACTTCTCTTTATTTCTGCTATAACTCTATTATCAAAATCGATTTTGAGGAATAGTCTCCTGTTTTTCTACTTGTATATGCTATATAAAGCGTGATACATTTGTTTCATTTGAGTGATTTTCTAGCCTGATTGTCGACATGTTCACATCTCCGATAGAAATCCATAAACTGATCAAATACATGTTTGAAAAGAAAAGTTCAACTAAAAAAAAAGCTTTACTGAGACGATTTTTTAAAATGCATTTGCTGCAATTAAAAAAAAAACCCTTACACTGAATACATTGATGAACAGCGAAAGCCGTTTAGATATGCATGCATGCAGGTCGAAAAAACGCATTGAACTTTGTGATTAACATATAACCTGAACAAACTGCTATCATTACCTTGATGTGCACATGTCGAAAGAAATATCCTATTTTACTTTTTATTGAAATTTGATTCTCAGACGTCATGTAATCCATTGACAACTCAACAGTAAAAAAAATGTCAGCGCTTAGCACTTTGACACACGTGGTCCATACTGGTTAGGGAAAATTTCAAGGAAGGAAATCTTACTGTTATTTGGTTAATTGAAAATAAAATGAAAATAAAATTTATGACCTTGACTTTACTACATCAAATTTATTATATAACATACATCATGACGAAGGTTTCATCTTTTGAAGAGATTTTCCTGTGAAAGGGGGAGGGGGGTATTAAAAAAGCATAATTGTCTCTTAAAATAATTTAAGAAAACGCCTGAAAAAGATTGGATTTCTTGTCGATGAATTATTTTTAAATAATTACTGTGTAATGGCTTTTATTTTTTAAAAATAAAAGTTATCTATTATTTTATACACAAAAAACAAAACAAGATTCTGTGGTAAATGAATGATCAAAATAGAATTAAATGTGAATTATATTTCTTGATATATAATATTGATAAATGAATAATTGTAAAAGCATACAGGAAGTGGAAAACTGATTAGAATTTCATTTTCTACCCAAAATTTGTTTTTCTTTTTTATTTCCCTCGGCTACGTATTTTTTCCCAGATTCCTAACATGAGAAGGTTTAAGAATGGTCCCAATGTTCCATTTCTGTGGTATTGATTTCACGTTTATTTCCCTTTCGATGTCTTTAATTTAATATACCTGCCTTTTATGCCTTTGTTCTTTTATTCTATTAAATCCTTTGTAGTACCTTTAAATCTTTTGTCATTATACCCGTATACTGTAATAGATATGTCCGTACGTCCGTCCGTCTGTACATCTCTACGTCCATCTGTCTGTTTGGTTGCCCATTTCTTATCCGCAACTCCTCTTATACCTCTGAGTGAAATTTAATGAAACTTTCACAGAATCTTTATTACATATTTCTATTGTGCACTTCCTATTTTACTTTTTGATCCGACATATATCTTGGGTTTCCCGGCCACAGCATAACATGGACTTTTACATTATAACAATATGGGAGGCGGGGCTATCATTTATTGAGCTCAATGTCCACATTACCGCTAGTTTTATCATTATGCTTACAAGTTCTGGAGTGAAATGAAAGACGCGTTTAGGCCTTTGTAGCATACGATTTAAAAAAAACCTACAGACCGGTGCTTATTTAAAGAGAAACTTTCCAAATGCATTTAGAACGCTCTAAAGAAGTAAATTTAATTTAGATAATATAACTGTACACCACATTCTAAATAGAACATTTTAAAACCCATGTATATTTTATTCTTAGACAAATCAGATTTGAAATCTTTTTTTCAAATTTAACAGAAATCTTAATGGCTTAATAAGCTTGATTTATCGTATTTTGCTTTGTGTTATTGAAATATAGGCATAGTCAGAGACATTTTTTTTTTATTGAATTAGTTCTTATAATTCAAAATTGATATACATGTTTAATAGCTGGTCAGTGGTCTAGTGAACATTCTAAACCTTGTCAACAACATGGTCCAGAACACTGATTCTGGATAAGACACTGGTGAAAATGTGCTTTGCATATAAACAAACTATTTTAAAAAAGCTGTACTATAAATATCTAGTGATTAAAATTTCATCAAATCAAAACAATCTCGACATTCTGAGAAAATCTTATATAATTTTAATTAATTTAAAGATATTTAAGAATGAATTGAACAGCTACCTTGTCTATAACTTATAAACAAGTGTTTGGCAGTTTACGCATTATAAACGGTTCCAACCCCGTTTATACTGTATGAATTGTGAAGCTATTGACTTCATTCCTCTTAATTTAATTTTCATTCATTTA
Source organism: Saccostrea cuccullata (assembly GCF_032062105.1). Lineage (NCBI taxonomy): Eukaryota > Metazoa > Mollusca > Bivalvia > Ostreida > Ostreidae > Saccostrea > Saccostrea cuccullata. Next base: position 96,576 of record NW_026922636.1, read on the forward strand.
TTAAGATGGAGCACACGGCCTCCGTGGTAACTGATCCCACCTCGAGATCCGATCTTTGAATGTCCGTGATAGCTCTGCTTTTTTTGTATTGTTAAATGGAATTTGAATACTGTTAATTGTTTCCATATGTTTTATTCCATTAAAATTGTAAAAAAAAAAAAAATTGAATGTTATATCAGGCGGATCGATACGTTTTTGACGTAAGTCATTTTGGCGTATGAAACCCAATTTATACAATATAAAGTAATGTTTTTTTTTTTCAATCAAATATTACAAAAAACCAGAATTAAACTGTAAAAGGTTACTAGAAGACATATGTTTTACAAGTGAGCACCCAAAAAATTAAATGAATAAAAATTGTAAATGGATAGAAATTGAAATTACCAGGTCATGAAACCTCTCTTGCTGGCAATAATTGGGTTGTTTTTATGAAATCGTTTAATATTATTTATAAATATTGAGTAAAATTTATCGTAAAAGACTTCCAGAAGTTTGAAACTTGGAGGTTTCCAATTCTGGATTCCACTCTTGCTGGTAATCGTTTGTTATTGGGTTGTTTTTGTAGACAATTTTATCCAGTGAAATTTATATATCTTGTGATAGATTTCTATATATTACTGTCTACTTCTTTTTATGAAATAAGTAAATGCAATGTTGGCAATTGTGATAGTAATTCCTAATATTGGTAAAATGCCAAAACCTTTGAATACACATCTTAAACAACCTTGTACATTTAAAGTAGGGATCTAAGGGTTTTTTAACTGTATAATAATTACATTTGATATGTCTTTCTCAACTAGTATTTTGAAATTCTATTCTTTATTATGTTTTTTTTTTCCTTCGTTGTATAATCATCTGTTAAAATAGTCCACGGACTTTAAGGTAGTCCAATCCTTAGGTTTATAAAATTAGCAGTTTAGTAATCAAAAATACTCATAAAAGTATCTCTGAGTCCGCAAAGTTATGTAAATTTATCCACAGTATTTCTTTAAAGTTAAAGATAAAAGTTTATCATGTTATATAGGGAAAGTTATCAAAATTATCGATATTTTTGCAGAAAAAACAAATTCGAATATCAGCAATGCATTTTCTAATTGCATATTGATCAACAAGTGTATTTTAGGTTTAAAAAAACGATAGGTATCTAGGCATTCAGAGAAATTGTCATGATTTTTTTTTACTTATTTGGTATTTTTGGTCTTCTATTTCCGTCATGTATTCTATAATACATAATGTAAAAGGCTTTTGCTATCATTGCAAGACACCACAAATAACTTCTTATTTCATATCATGCTAATAAGCATTGGTATCTAAGGCTGGGTTCAAGAAAATCTTATTTCTCCAAAACTGTTTTATTTTTTTTCCTATTGTAGGGTACAAATGTCAACTTTTATAAGACCTTTTTTAAGACTTCCAAAAACCTTGAATCTTAAAAGATGAATAATGAAAATTGTTGCACGAAAAAAAATCATTTTCAAGCTTAATTTTGATGCATTTTAAATTAAATATTAATTCTTGGAGTGATCCTTCCTGGCTGAGGATCGGATATCTTTAAATTGAAATAATTTGAGGTGCGTTAAATCAAACAATAAAATACCGGGTATAACATTTTTTATCCACTCGCAACGGGGTAGGTAGGGATATTTGTAACGCAAGCATGTATGTATGTCTGTTTGTGGGTGTCCTGTGCGATTTGATATGGACGTGGAAGTGAAAGCGTAGTAATTTGCATCGAATGATGTCTTTTACAGGTATGCTTTTAGCGAAAGGGGGGTATTATGTACTAGATACTACCGAAGGAAACGATTACGTTATCTTACAGGGTATTATTGATGTCCTATTTTATTAATGACAGGACTCTTTTATCATTTCCTCTTTTAGATAACATCTCTTGGTCAGTGAAGTAATTCTTTAGAATGCTGAAATTTTTGGTAATTGAACAAATTTGATATGTAAAATGTTTACTTCCTTAACTTCATTCTGCTATATCATTCTACATTCCTGTTTAATATTTCAGTCTGAATGGTTAAGCCGCATTTAACAATCCCTAACTTGACAATGCTTAACATTATGCATGCTAATTATGCACACTGTTTACTGCAGAATTCTCGAAAGTCATTTGTGCATTTTAAACGCAGTGTAAACGATGTCAATGAAAGATTGAGTCCGATGTAGCTTTCTTGAACAGAACAATCGACATACGAAACATCCTTGCGATTGCAAACTTTAGATGATAAAGGAATTTGGGGTGTTGTAAAAAAAATTGAGTGGTCGGTATTTTCTTTTCGAAGCTTTTTTTTGGCGAAAAAAAGAAGCGGTGAGTTTGAAACCTTTCCAAACATGAATCTAACGACGTTCTCCGATTTTTAATAACATCCGAAGTAAGACAATTATCATAATAATATGAAAGAAAAAGTGAGCAAGCTTACATACCCCGCGCTCCCCCAAAAGTCAAAGTGCTGAAATTTCCGGAAAAATGAAGGAATCAGAATTTCCTGGTAATAATGACATCTACACCTTGTGTCATAAATATATGTGTATCTGCAAAGTTTGACAAAATTGTGTGCAGCGGTTATGAGGAGTTGCGCTGACAATTCATCTCTATATTCAAGATATGGCCAAAAATTTAAGTGTATAAGTGCGGAAATTCCCGAGGCATCCAGAGTTGGGGTCATTTACTTGAAAATGTTCTTTTGTCAATTTTGTTAATTGCCTTCAATAACAAAAAACATTGATTTTAACAAATGTAATTATAAGTTACTGTCATTCACTTTGAAGAATGCAATAAAATACATATCAATAACTTTTAATCTAGTTTTATTTCCCAAAAATATACATCAATAACTTTAGTTTAATTCCGAAAAAAATTGAACATAAATAATTTTTTTAAGCAGTAATATTATTTATGGATGTCAAAATTGTCAATAATTGATATTCGAATATCCGATAGGTATCTTGCAATGAAATGTCACGTAGAGTTTCATATATAAAGTAATTATGTTTTAAAATTTTAAAGAATATATGAAGAGTATATACCCATATTGTGATGAAAATTTGTTTTTGAAAGTTCAAAAGATTGCTTCTAGTAGTATGTTCCAGATTAATTGATCGTCTTACCAAAGTCTACACTAATTACTTCTATACAAATTTCTACTAAGCTAAACAATTATCTACTACAGAAAACTTTAAATCAATTAATTTTGGCTAATTAATTTCCTGATAATTATTTTTAAAGATATATACATAAATAAGGGATCCATGTGTTTTATGACAAACTGTGTTCTTATAACAATACATACTGATTGTAAGTACTTGGTATTGTTGACCACTAATTTAAATGATCAAAGAATAATGTATTCTAAAAGTCACATTCTTCACACTCTTATAGCTATCCAGCAGGGGTGTCTTTAATTGTTTCTTAAATCAAATCTTATTCCTAATCAACGGTACGAAGTTGATTTGATTTCAAATAAATCTTGCGAGATTTTCCTCTCCATTAAATGCTTGCATACTTCAAATTGAATATTCGAATCATATATTTATATTCGAATATCGACTCATCGAATGAATATTCGAATATTTGTTATTATTACATTTGCCCTTTCCAATTGCACTTGCCACTGCGTTTATGCTCTAAAAACATTATTTAGCATGCATTTAATAAATGAATAAGCACAAGTTTATGTCAGCTAGTACAGGTATGATTATGAAACATCTTTTTAAAATATTTTCTTGAAAATAGAGTATTTGAAATGTTATTGAAGGATACAATTCATTTTTGGACTATATTAAAAATACATTCAATTACTTGTCATTGAAAGCAAACTAAATTACAAATACTTTCAATTACTTTGAAAAAAAATGTTTGAATTACAATAAATAATTGTTCTTGTTTCAACTTTCCCATCCCTGATTATTGTCTGATATAATCTATACAACATTAAATTATGGTGTACAATTAATGTAACTTGATATACTGGTTGTATTACATAAATAAAATATTTTAATCATTCATATATACGTAAGTGTATATAAAAGTAATCTGTTTAAATAGAAAAGTAGTTATTTGAAATACAAGATGATAAAATAGATAATATACCTACGGAACACTGTTGAATTATTGTCAACATAAGAGTCCAAAATATTTTTTCTACTAGCGATGTTTTAAGTGCGCAATAAGTCGGGTTTTTTTTAAAAAGTAAATCGATATCAATGTATTGCTTGCAAAAGTTCTTTATCAACGCATCATGGTTCGTCAATCCTAAATAAAGAGGTCCATTCACTACCGATTTCTGTATTTCGACACCAGGTAAACACAGCCTTGCTGTGTATCCTAATTGTTTGTATTGTCAAGGTAATGTGCAACTTGAAACCGGGTTGTACCTCAATTACATTCAATTTTTTTACGGAAAACATATTAGTTTTATTCATTTAAAGAGCGTCACATTACAGAATACATATAACAGTACTAATTGCTGTCACAGACTCTCCAACCCATACTTTAAACAACAAAAGTGTTTGTGGCTGAATTTACAAATTTTCGTAAATGATATAAGTAAACCAAAAAAAGGAAGAAGCTCATTCTTCTTATAGTATTTTGGATTCAGTTTTACAGTTGATAATCAATACAACTCAACGCACTTTCTAAGCTCACATGGTTTTTTGCAAAAATTAAGGTCACATTCCTTTTGCAATAAAGTGTACATTATCGACATTTAATACGAGACATAGGCCTGATATGTATTTTATATATCATGGTTAAGGTACACATTCTTTGTATTTATTATCTTAAAGTTTAAAGTCGATGTTTTAAATGGGACTTTATTAATAAATTATGTGATATTACATCTGTATGAATTCACCATAAGTATTTACAAATTAAAATAATCAAGCTTTCCTTGAAGATATTAGACATTTAATTTTTGATTGTGAACATGTTCATATACTGTGGAAAAATCTGAGTTCTGTGTTAAATTTTGATGTTCATTGGAAGCATGTCGTCCTATGTTTTTATTCTGAACGGAATTCCAAAATACAATTTTTAAATACCTTTGTGTCTTTCATAGCATATAAGATATATAAAGAGCGATATATGGTAAGTGTCTCAATTGGCCCCTTAAAATGAATATCTTAATTTTACTTTATATATAGCTTTAATTTGTACAGCTATATATGCTACCTTTACTGGTCATTTTCATTTTGATCAAAATGCCGTTGTTTTAAGAATATGACATCATAAAAATAACGTTTTCCCGCCATTTTAGCATATTTTGTATAAAACTGTTTTTTTTAAAGCAGTTTTTCTTCAAGAAAATATAGAGCGCAGCCTAGAACAAGATTTATATTTTTACCAAAGATGTATCTATCCAATACTAATAAGTGACAGAAAAATTATGTATGTTCTACACTGCGCTCTATGTTTCCTATAAGAAAAAACATCAAGAAAGAGGCATATTTTTGGCTTTTTTGTTAGATAGCAAAAATAGCATTATTTCGCATGTCATTTACAGCTAGTTAGTGAATATAAATGTGAAAAATATATTGAAAATATTTCTAATATAATCTCCTCTACAAAATAAATATCAATTAAACATATCTGAATGTCATTCTAAAATGTTGATTTTTAGGGGGCCAAAATTCGCTCTTATCATATATACTCCTTTAAAATGTTTTGTAGAGTTACGAACAAAACTGAAACAAAATATATGTTACTTTCTTATGTCAAAACAAATATTAAAAACAATATGAGCATTTTTCTGAATTTAACAAAACTCACATGTATAAAAATAAGATGTTGTCATTTGTAGAAATGCTTTAATTAAGATATGTTGTTCTGTTATTTTTGTTATACTAACTATCCTGGCCCGGGATAGTTAGAAATTGTAATCGGGCGTGCATAATTATTAATAAATTTATTTTTTTTTTAAAAAAAGCTTTCCTTGCTACAATCTATAGTTGAAATTTTTAAATTGACATCTTAAAACTGAGTATTTTTCGAAGAACCTCAGTTTGCACATTTTCTATACTCCTCGTGATTTTGTCGAAATTCAGCGCCAACAATTGATAATGCTGCATAAAGAAATAATGCCAACAGACAGGATAAAAAAGTTTAGTAAATTGTTACCATTTAAAAGAAAATTCTTTAACGTGTACGGTCGGATCTTTAAACTTTTGCAGTAGGATGTATCTTTTATGATGCTAGATTCAGAAAGTGGCGCTAAAAATGCCAGTTTTTTAATATGAAATGCTGTCAAACAAATGAGAAATACTAATATATTGCGATTTATAGTGTCATTTTATTGTACAAAAATACAATTTACATGATTTTCACTGTTTTTGAGTCAGTGCAAGGCAAAGAACTGCTTTCAAAAGAACAGATACAAAGAAGGATCCATTTTTTTAGATGCCATGACACCATCTGGGAACTATCATTACAGCAATGTGACCTTTATTTGTGTGAAGAATCATGAGAGTTTTAAAAGTGTGTTAAGCTATATACGTTAATAATTGTTGTCCCTTTCTAAGGAAAAATGTATTCAAAATCACAACCCAGTTTTAGATATTTTTAATATAAAAAAATCAAATTGAATTTGAATTATCCTACCCACATCTTATTTAACATTCTTAATCATTCATCACACCAATATATCATTTTTGGATATTTCAATCGACACAAACCTTCATGGTAAGATAACAAACAGACTTGACAATTAAAATGACGACTTCTTCTTTTCTATCCTTAACTTCTCTGATTTTTGTAGCAGTACACCATTATCTGCTTATAGAGTCTATGTTTCTTAGTTGAATAGGTACACATGAGTATGCTCTTATTGCAAACAATTTTTAAAATGAGGCAAGTAATTGACAATTGAATTGAGAAACAACAATATCAACAGTCTCACTTAAAATCAAAATTATTTTACAGATTCTATGGACGATTCGATGACCTTACCAGCAATACAAACTTCATTTACTCGAATATTGCCTGATTTTATTCACACGAATTGTTAGTCCCTTACAGTTTTTTTCCCATTTGTACGATCATGACAAATTACTATAGTATACATTGTACTAGTTGACCGTGGCATCTGATCCAACACCTGATCTCTTTCAAAATCATTGTATTTGATACAATTATCATATATTTTGCATTATTGATCCGCGTTTTTGAAGATCAAACAGTAACTTTTCAGTAATATGAAAAATTCCTAAACGTGGCGCTAAGTAAAGGTTTTTGTTAAAGCGGCTCATTTTAAAAACTCTTCAATATATGTTTGAATGCATGAAAATTTTGTTTTTACACTTTAGGGCCTTTAAACTTTTTAAATGTATTTTCACGTTCATCTGAACCAATTTTCATTAAAAAGGCCATAGTTCTTCCTAACTGCGAAATTCCCTTTGTGAAATTAGTGACAATTAGAGTCAACAGTTTAAATGCTTTATTATATCTTATGAATTGTCAGTTAATGGAGTCATAGACTTTGAAAGAAAAATTTTGTAAAGGTGTGCATAACGAGTTTTTTGCAGGTATTTTTGTAGCATACAGCCGTTTCAATATTTCTAGATGGAAAAGGAAAAAGATAAGGCAATGTTAGTGTACAAAATTCACTCTTTCTAACCTACTTTGGTCCATGTAAGTAAATGAAATAATATAATTATCCATATGTTTTCATTAAACATCGATCTATTTAACTTAATCATTACAAATGTCAGAATCCTCCATATCTTGTGTAAACGCAGAGATGCAGAAGGTTAAAATATTTGCCACAATCTGGATATAGATAGTCGTTAATCAAGCAGATTCCATAAAATATAACCACCTATTTTTAAAGAAATACCTTTAAGATTCAGAAAGTGATGTTCAAAGATGATGTTACGGGGAGTGTTACCAGTGAAAAACACAAAGTACAACTTGTTCCCGGACAACCCTAACACAAATTTACAGTATTTAACTATATTATTTTTATTGTATATTCAAAGCTCTTGATTGGCCCAAAATATAATACATAATCAAGAATATAACGGCATCTGAAATTGAGTCACTTTTTATATAATCTGCAATGCATTTTGAATTGATGTTTCTTAAAATGAAGATAACTTTGTGTAAAAAAAAGTACCAATGTCACAATTATAGCTAACACAGTGCTTGACTGATATTTCTGAAGAAAAAATATTTTAACTTTATTTATATATACATGTATATTGTAATTATATTTGTAATGTTCTGATGCTGATAGGCCTTGAATGAACTTTTAATATTGACTACATTAGGCAAAAAATTGATACAAAAGATATTCAAGAAAATGTAGTATTTTACATTCGTTAATCCTCTAAAGTACCCGCCGAAATATAACTGAAATATTGCCGACTCGGCGTTAAACAATATAAAATCAATCAATCCTCTAAAGTACTCTATCATTATAGAGGAAAAGCAATTACATTAAACAGCTTAATCTATTTTGATTTCTATAGTCTCTGTGTAAAAGAGAAAACTTGCGCCTTGTTCCCATTGCTCTCAATTTGTCTTTTATCAATTTCTGTATAAAAAAAAAAAAAACAGATGTAGTCCTTTAATTTGGTCAATCCATAGATATATAGACTTAATAGAAAAAGCAAATTGACCTTGCACTTCGATATATCTTTGAATCGATCTCATAAAAGGGATATATTTATATAATTGTGTACTATTGTTAACTTTAGTGAATACTTTAATATTTACCATAAAACTTTACTCTAGTATTTATTTGAAGATATAAAGCTTTAATATATCGCAAAGAGCTCGGTTCACTATATGCATAAAATGGCCCTGTAGATATACAATTGATTGATCACTTTAAGTTTCATTTGAAGCATTAAAATAAAATAGAGAATTAGTGCATTCATTTTCTATTTAAAATTTTCTCCTAAAATTCCAGGTCTTGGACTTATGAAATTGCAGAGTTTTTGAATTTTAAGGTAGCAGGTATATTTGAGTACTTTCAGTGAAAAAAAAATGATTTGAGCGCACTCTCTGATTTAACGTAGAACCTACGTCGTATAACATCATAACAAGTGAATGTGTTGAGTCTGTGCTAGATCCATTATGACTTCATAAACAATTCAATGTCACTTCTCTCCGTACTTTACAGCTTCAATAGAATTGGTAGAAAATACTGCATTTTGAAACTCACAGAATTCAATTTAAAATTATGCCGAAATAGTCTTAATTCAATTCATATATTTTTTTGGTTTATAATGCTTATTGACAATATATTTCTGAAATTTAGAGAAACCTGATAAAAAGATATATCTTCTATAGCATCAGAGGTGCCCATTTATTACCTGAACTTCTCGCATACACTGACGAAAATTGACGATAATTTTAAAGAATATTATTAAATGTCAATTTGCATATTCTACATTATGATTTAATCCTTAATTAGGAGGAAAATAGTGCTTCACATCGTCTTTTGTTTCAGTCGTTTAATAAATAATATCCTGAGATCTATGACATACAATATAGAAATCATGACATCAATCTTGACTTTCTTTCATGATTGAATTTTTAATGAATTTAGAACTGTTTATGTGACCACTTTTCATCACATTGTTCCATTGTGAGAAGCTGAAAAACAAGGCCTTTTCGAGAAACTGTATTAAAAATGAATGGTAAAGAACAAGTGAACTAGAGTGAAATAAAACACTTCATTAAAGCTGATGTAACACTTGATAAGAGTCCCAAAGAATATTCACTGAATTTTTACAGCAACCAATGTTCATTTAATAGACACATGAGCAAAAATGATTCAAATTCATATAATGGGCATCAAAATGGGTACAGTCCTTGGCGATAAAGACTTACAACAACCAATAAATTGTTTGCCAAAATTCAATAAATTATCACTGTTTATGTTTAATTGACTTTAAGACACATGACAAAATTAATTGACTTAATTTGAGAGGTAGTTTGCACGGTTTAAAAGAAACATTTGTCAGTTGAAAAGCTTAGTACTCAATGGTCACCATATGTTTTGAAAAATGAGTAAAAACGACAGCGTGTAAGAATATCTTAAGAATTATTTTTTTTTATAAAGTCAAGAATTAAACTTATCCACGTATGTCTGATAATCAGCCAATTATTGTTTGTGTATCATATACATGTACCAGATATAAATGTACACGGAACAAATCATTTCCACAAACTCATGAAAGGAAATCAATATTTTCTTATTTTTATTCCTTGATATCCACTGTAATTGCTGTAGTTAATTAATAAAACACACTGTATTTCTCACTAAAGTGTGATTGTTACGCAGTTATGTTCATTTAGGTGAAATTCAACAATGTTAATCCAAAGAAAACAACCGTCATGGTTGCTCAGTAATCGGAAGGTCGTGGGTTAGAATCACGGCCGCGACTGACCTATATAAAGTGGGTAGCAATTGTTTCTTCTCTTAGCACTCTGCACTTTGAAGTGAAAGTTGCGGGTTCTTACGGATGACACTTTAAAAACCGATGTCCTGTGTCACGATAGGCGTTGGTACGATTAAGAACCTTCACTGCTTAATGGCCCTGGGTTCCAATTAAAGGTCTAATTTTGAATCCCTTCACTGGTATATTGTAATGTCTCTATACGAGTGAATAATCTCGAACAGGACGTAAAATTAAAGGCAATCAATCAATCTTACCAAAACATAAATAATATATACATTTGAAAGTTTTATCGCGTCTCTTTAACAGTGGCGATCAAGCACGTCAACACAGGTGATCTGTGAACGAAATACTTCAAACCTTTAAAAAATCAGAGACTTATATACAGGTATTGACCCGAGAAATAAAAACAAAAGGGGGTTAAATGGCGGACAATAATAAATATCTCCTTTTTTTAGAGTTCTGTTTAGTTTGCTATGTGCAGGTTCGAAGGCCAGAATTATCTTAATGACACGCCATCTGTTCCAGATACATGGCCATTTGAATTTTAGTGATGTCTTGGCTGAAGAAATTTTCTCTTATGAGCAGAATATTTGATATTTTACTTTAAATGACAGTAATCATGATCGAATTGAATGTACGACTCTCCTCTTACTGAAGATACATCAGATGACAAAGGTTAATGACTCTAAACATCAACAAATTATGGTCATGAGATAAACAGGGAAAAGTTGATAGCCAGAGATATATTAAAGGCGGGAAATTATGGCAATGTCATAATACCTGTACGTCACATTATATGAGCGTATAATAAAATATTACTGTATTCTGAAATTCACTTTTTGTCATCAGAATATATTTATGACTCTTTGTACAACAATTTTAAGAACTGAATTCGAAAATCAATTTTGTTCTTGAACCCAAATTCTTTTTGTCGGCAAAATGTTTGTTACTAATCCTTGCCATTAAGATATTATTATATGGCTGTTTGAATTCTAAAATATAGTATTTGCTCTACTCCTATTTCGTATTGTTTATGGACATTTGATCTGAATATTGTTTGTTATCTCCGTATTTTTCATTAACACTTATTGCTCACATGGATACTTGCTATACTTCTTATAGAATAGAAGGATATGGAAATAACGAACAGTATACAATCTCAAAGTCCATAAAACAATACAAAATAAGAGCAGAGCGAACACGGACCCCTGAAATATCAGAGGTGGGATCAGGTGCCATGGAGGAGCGAGCATCCCCTGCCGACCGGTCACACCCGCCATGTGCTCCTTGTCATGATCAGGAAATAACGGAAAACGTAGGTAATCAGAGATTACAGAGCTCACCTCTACAAATGTTGACTAAAAAGTGTACATCCAAAAATGCAAAATTTATGCAATTTTGATTTGATACTTTGAAATAGACCTATATAAAAGCTTCAAACTAGCTCTTCATCATGTAAATGTGATTAAATCCAGCATCTGAAGCAATTTTAAAATAACGTCAGACTTTTTTCTTTCGTTTTTTGTGTCAGCTAATAAGATACCAAGTTTAAGGTAACCCTCTCTCCACACAAACGTTTCTCATGTGAAAATGGCGAAATTACACTTTACTTTTTTGTTGTTTTTAATTCAAATGTTTTTTATCAATTTCTTCCAGATCAACGGTACAATGATTTCTGATAAAGTTCTACATTCATATCCATTCTAAATACAGCCTTTTTTAAACGAAGCAGAAAAACAATCTATCATAATTGATAGTATAACAATTTTTCAGACACTAATTACTCTAATTTTTTTTACTTTGCATTAACTACTGTTAACGATCTTCCATAAATGAATATCTGTTTATGTAAATATATTTTTTTAAAAAGACTTGTTATCTTCAAACCTAGTCTTTTAATTAACATTTTGCAAAAAGAATAGAAAACGATAGTAAACATCAAGTCATGATTACCGTATAAGTAGAAATTTTAGCGAGGATTTGATATTGGCATTATTAGCGAGGCTGTTGTGATCGCTAAAATTGAATATCGCTAAAAATAAATCGCATTATATTTGTATAAGCTTCTTTAGTAAGCATTTTAAAATCGCTAAAATTGCTTCTCGCTAAAAATAAAATAACAGATTTTAGGGAGAAATCGCTAAATTTGCGTTTCGCTAAAATTTCCACTTATACGGTAATATTTATTGGTTTTTTTTTAAGAAGGCCACAAAATCACGTCCCAATGGCGAGGATAACAAGCAGACGTTAGCTTAACAAAGAATTATTCATTAACTCTTTACAACTTACGGAACTGTTATGCAACTCACATGCTCACGTCATAGAAATATGTAATTACCATTTCCCTGCAAGCACCTATAGCGCGGTAGAAGTTTTTTCTTAAGTTAAGCGTAAATTATATTATGATGTAATATTCGAATAAGAAAATAACTTTTCTCATTTTATGAGATTTAGCAATAATATAATAAAAGAAAATTTGGGACTAATTTGAAGATAAAATTAACTTTTTAAAGTGCATGAAAATGCGTGATTGCGGGGAAACGTTAAATGCATGATTTTACGTTATAAATAGGAAATCATAAACAGTGCATGCGTTAAAATGTGTGACTGCAGGAAAGGGGGTTAAAAAAGAACAAGAACAAAATACTGACTCCGAGTGTTAATTGTCGGCAATTTCTCCGTAAAATTATTACTCTTGTCACATTTCAAGAAATGAAGAACAGAAATATCTTAGTACAAATACATGTACATGAAAAACACCACACAAAATTGTCGATAAAATATATTCAATTCAATTCATATTCACACAACTGCTAACGTATAACCTAAGGAAATTAATATTTTACTTTTTAAAAACCTGTTTATGATGTTTTTGATATATAAATATGTTAATTTCATGAAAAATAAGGCATACTAATATTAAAACTTATAAATAACTACAATGTTTACTGCAGTGTGACCAATTCATAGAAAGAATTACCAGGTAAACTCGTGTCCTTTCCATTTTCGAAGATTTTTTTTTCATTGTATTTGTGTTCTTTACATTTGTACTGCTTAAAAAAATCGGTAAAATAGTTACACCGTATGCGGCGTTTGACGCTAGCAGAGCGTGCTAGAGCAGACAGTATGGCGTCTGCAAAGTGTTCCTTTAGAAAAATCTGTAAAAAATGAAAACAGTTAAACAATTATGAATTCCACTAATGATAAATTGTTACAAATAGATAAGCAACATAAAAATGCAAACTACAGAATGCAATGGCTTTAATTAAGCAGCATGCAATTGGTTAAAAAAGTGTTCCATAAAACTAGGTCAACCGGAAGTTTGATGAATTTGGAATGGCTACTAATGCAATGAATGGATACTAGGCGATATGAGAGTCAATGATTGTTTGTTAATTGATTTTTAACTGTTGTAACCTCACAGACTGCCTCAAGTGATCAAGAATATTTCATATCATATAGTTTTCGAACAAGAAGGTCATTCAAGGGTCTTTTCATGAGACCAAGACATTTGTCAAGCCCACTATTTCAGAAATAATGACATATTATTTTACACTACTAACGAATCGGCAAATGTTAAATTCACAAATAAGAAATAACAAGTGATGAGTTATCAATTGTGTCTAATGTTCACTAATTTTACATTTCTCGGCTCTCTCTATCTCTTTTTAATAAGTAGATATTATAGTTATATTTTCCAATTTCTTGACTTGAACATTTAAACTGGGAATGATTCTTGACCCGAACATTTAAACTACGACTGATTCCTGACCTGAACATTCAAACTACGACTGTTCTTGACCTGAACATTCAAACTACGAATAATTCTTGACCTGAACATTTAAACTACGAATGTTTCTTGACTTGAACATTTCAACTACGAATGATTCTACGAAAGTTTCGTTCCAATGATTCCTGTAGATTACACATCAAATACATGTATCGTTTTAATGTGAACAAAGATATCGTAATCATACACAGGGTATTATGATATCGACGTAAACATGCACAAGCAAGAGTCCATGCAGTTTATTAAAATTATTAATTATTTATTATTTATACATAAATATAAAATATAGAATATATAGAAAATAGACACAAGACTCAATATAGAATTTATATTTATTTATTGTGGCGAGTATTAGCCGTGGCACAATACAAAATTGGGCGAACCCTTCAAATTCGAACATCAACAATGTGTGTTTCTTTTTATTAACCGTCCCGGGTTAACCGCGGAGGGTCAGCACACATACAAACTCTTCAAATCAATCAATCAATCAATAAGTCTTATCTCAAATTCCAAATATATAGCATATCAACTTATTTTATCAAATCTTGTATATCATATATCATTAATATCTCAAACGTCATAGATCAAACATCCCAAACTTCAAATATCAGCATTTTTCATATCTTAAACCTGTATGATGTGCATGTAGTACAGTTTTAAAGTATATATTACTGTCACCAAGAGTAAGCTTATTAGTTTAGTTAACACTAGCATTAGCATTTCAACAAGGTGACAGTTTATTACAAGTTTCTCACAAACATTCAGTTATCAGTTGACTTGGTGTGCGCAAACGCTTCACACTAATGACTTCTCCTTGAAAAAGTGCCACGACGGTTTCTTTTAGTTTAAAATATAAGTCCTATGAAAAACTATATGCTACGAATTTGATTTTATAAACGATAGAAAGTTTCACAATTTTGCAACACTATTCGGTACGGAAATTCCACAGCGACACTTTAGCGCATGTTTAGCACAATCCTTGAGACAGGCAATAGACTTGATGTGGGCCTCATTTGGTAGATTATTCACTTTATCTTCTCCTTAGACAGTACCGGGATATTTTTCTATGGGTATAAGGTATTTATCTCGGCAAGCGGATCAAACTGTTTCACTGCAAAATAAAGCAAAAAAAAAAAAAAAAAAAAAAAACAGCAGAATTAATATTATGCCTTCCATATGATAATAATGCAAATTTAAAACCAAGTTTCCCGCAGCTCTGTTATTTTTCAGATTGAATGAAAACCAAAAATGAGTATTGTTGTAAATATGTCATTTATTAATGACACAAATGAAACACATGAAATTTGGGAGATCCTATGACTTTCTACAATTTGTATCTACACCTTGTTATGGATCTCCCAAAACTTTAAAATAACATCATGACAATACTCAAAAAACACAAATATATCAAACATTTAAGCTGAAAAATAAGGTGGCAACAAACAATAGGCCACGAGACAGAAGAAATTATCAAAATACATCCCAAAGTAAAGTTTAACCTTAGGGACGGTTGTACGGGGAGGTGGAGGGTATGTTTTTCTACAAAAATTGGTGTGTACAAACACCTGCAGCATAAACCAGCAATAATAATCACGTGATATATCCGACGTTAGCTCACGACTAATCAACGCAAAGCCCGTAAACCTGAGACTATGCATTACATAACATCCTATCTCTGAAACCTGATATATACATGAAATATACTACAATCACTACATTCTAACCACAGAAAATGGTAAATTACATATGTATGCATAAAACATATTATTGTCAAAAATATTACATTATGCCTTCTATATGATAATAATGCAAATTTAAAACCAAGTTTCCCGCAGCTCTGTTATTTTTCAGATTGAATGAAAACCAAAAATGAGTATTGTTGTAAATATGTCATTTATTAATGACACAAATGAAACACATGAAATTTGGGAGATCCTATGACTTTCTACAATTTGTATCTACACCTTGTTATGGATCTCCCAAAACTTTAAAATAACATCATGACAATACTCAAAAAACACAAATATATCAAACATTTAAGCTGAAAAATAAGGTGGCAACAAACAATAGGCCACCAAAAATCCAACTACATTGGATTTTCCGCCACCCAAGGGAAACAACCCACGTACATGGACAACATAGGAGAAAAAACATAATAATCTTAATATACATGTTTAAGAAAAGATTCTGGTCAGCAAACCCCTGTAACTTACCACATTTTAATTGCATTTATATAAATCATGATAAACAATATTTCTAGTACAAAGGTTTAAAATATTTGTATTGATGTAATAAAATAACATATTGGAAATGGTTAATTACAATTAATTAATTACATTGCAAACAGTAAATTAGTCTATACAAATGATTTGCAGTAAACATTACAAATGCTGAGTCCTTTATTTCATGCTCCAATTTGTTATTTACTCTCTAATCATCCATTGCAGATGACTGAAGGTAACTCAATGGTAATAAATTGTAGGGGGAAGGGGATGACAGACCTCATCTGAACCATCTTAATCTGACCTAAGGACAACCTTCATGAACATGTCAGACATAATCTGACCAATTTACAGCTTATCTAGGGACAACTTACATGAACATATCAGACATAATCTGACCCATTTACAGCTTAGCTAGGGACAACCTACACGAACATGTCAGACATAATCTGACCCATTTACAGCTTATCTGGGGGCAACCTACATGAACATGTCAGACATAATCTGACCCATTTACAACTTATCTGGGGAAACCTACAAGACCACAACCAACATAATCTGACCCATTGAAGGCTTAACTGGGGACAACCTAAATGAACACAACCAACATAATCTGACCTTTGAAAGCTTAACTGGGGACAACCTACATGAACCAACCAACATAATCTGACCCATTTACAGCTTATCTTAGGACAACGGGTATACCTACATGAACCTGACAGGCATAATCTGACCCATTTATAGTTAATTAAGGGACAGGCTACATGAAGATGACAAGATTAATTTGACCAATACAAAATTGATTGCAGGACGACCTTTATAAGCAGATGTTTTGTGCTGTACTGTTATCATTAGGAGAGGGTAGTAGACTATACCTTATCAATTTAATGAATTGAGGAGAAAAAACACACAAAAATAAAAACCAAACTACTGGAGAGAAAGAGTAAAGGATCCTGTATTTATATATCTCTTGACTGCATCAAATTTCCGTCTACCCATACGTTGAATTGCATTTTTTGAAGAACCCAACCTAGCTGCATGAGTAGTTGCCCCAATACAAAAAGCATAACCTTTGTAATTTTTTTTTATTCAAACCCATGAATGTAAAACTTGCACCTAAATGTTTTGAAACCAATGACTGTGAAACTGGAGTTCCATCAATTAATTGAAAAAGGGGTCCCCTTTGAATGTTTAAATTGGCACATATACTCAAAAAGGGGAAACACAGGACAGAGATCTTTTTTAGACTGGGCCTCTAGGTAGATGGTAACTGACTGACCAGATTGCTAGTTTTTGTGTGTGACATAAAATTAAACTTACAATTTTCAATATCCTTGCCCAGTTTTAAAAAGTATGTTTGACCTTAAAAACACTTGATTCATAGATTGCAGTGTCCTGACAAATAATTCTCCCAATCTAATGCTCTTAAAAGAATTCGGTTATTCCAAGTAGGCCTTGTAAGACGTATAGCTTTTAAATTTTTGTAGGAATATCCCTCCGAATTTCCCTTGTTATTGGAGTCTTGAGGCTGTTCTTTGGCATGATTTTTGACACCCTTTTTAACAATTTCTGAACCAAAAACAAAATTCTTAGATGAGTCTGGCAAATTCAGAATTTTTTGAAAAATTAAATGGCCGAAACATGTGATGCCAATGTGCTTGGTGAATAATGCTCGAGTCTGTCAGCACGTACATTAGATTTTATTGAAGCATGGTTAGCTCTAAAGTGAATTTTGCACTGTATTGCCACTAGTACAAGCCGACAAAATAATTTCATAAGGTTATGTTCACCAGATGACTGTTTATTTATGCCATCTACTACTGCCTTATTGTCAAATAAGAAAAGTCTTTTTTTTTTTGGTTTTGTTTGTTTGTTTTTTTTTTTTGAAGCTTGTGCCCACATAATTCTAAATGTTATAGCAATTGGAAAAAGTTTTTTGATGCATATTTGACATTATATAAGGGCATCAGGCCATCTATCTGCAAACCATTTTGAACCCAAAACTACAGCAAAACTGTGTGACCCTGCGGCATCAATTTGCAAATTTAGATATTCTGAGGACATCAATGCTTATATCATTCTTTACTTAGATAACATGGACATTCTAAAAATAACGTAGTGGGAGGGGGGGGGTCAAAGTTACAAAACAAAATTTCATGCATTTTATTGCAAGCAATTGTTATGCGTCTTTACCTTCGAAAGGTTCAGGAGAAAGGAATGTGAAGATCAAACCCGACCTTTTATATACTACACTTGATGTGTGTCAACCAAACACGACCATGACAAGCCAACGTTCAAATAACAAATACTGGGGACCTATAAACTCAAATATATTTTTCTCGTAAAATAAAGGCATCTACGAGCGTCGTTAGAAAAGTTCGCGGACACATTGAATTACGAAAAAATCTGTTGTGTACTGTGAAGTTTGACCTATGTCTGAATAAATTCCTATATTTTTTTAATTGGCATGTAAAAAATCAGGTCCATATAATAAAATCTTGAAAATTTACAACGATTTTTACTATTAGGTCATGGGTTCACGGAGCATGGAAGAAAACTGCTGGTAAATATAGAGTATGATGAGAAAATAATTACGCTTGTCAATATTTATGCTCCTAATGATATAAACAATAGAACAGATTTTTTTAAACGTACTAAAGACTGGATAAGTAAATACACAGAAAGTTTTGAAAATATGCTGATATGCGGCGATCTGAACTGTGTGTCGGACAACAATAATGATAAAACTACTCTTTCTTTAAACAACTTTTGAATAAGTTAAATTTGCATGATTTATGGAAAACTATGAAAAGTGATAAACAAGGGTATACTTGGTGTAATGGAGAAAATACTCCAACATGCAGAATTAACTATATTTTACTTTCAAATACTTTTTGTTATCAATGTAAAACTATAAGACTCCAAAACATCCCTGGTTCACATTCAAATGGAACAAGAATGTTTGATCATAAATGTATAATTTTCTTCATGTTAGTAAATGAAAATCTTAGAGGTCCAGGATACTGGAAATTCAACACATCTTTAATTGAAAATGAAAATTTTATCAGTGATATGAAAACTTTTCTCAAAGATTTTAATTATGATAGAGAAAACCCAATAGAATCATGGGAAGATTTAAAGAGAAATGTAAAAGATTTTTGTATTAACTTTTCCAAAAATCTATCAAAATCTTACAAAAGTAAAATAAATTTTATTCAAGAAGAATTAAAAAACATAGAAGACCTGCCCTATGAAAAAATTGATATGAATAGAAAAAGAAAATTAGAAAACGAATTAACAGAATTGATAAACAAAAAAGCAAGATGTGCTCAAGTTAGATCAAGGGCAAACTGGATTGAAAATGGAGAGAAAAACACTTCATATTTCTTAACCTTAGAAAAAAGAAAAGACAGATATCAAACATAATAAAATCTTTAAATACTGAGCACGGAACTGTTTTTGATGAGGATGAAATATTGCATTCAACATGTAATTTTTTTGAAAAATTATACTCTTCAGAAAATGTAACTGATAATAAGATAGAGGAATATCTCAAAGAATTACAGTTAGAATATACTATAAATGATAAGGAAAGAATAGATTTAGATGAACTTCCTTCAATATCTGATTGTAAAGAAGCAGTATTTAACATGAAGAAAAATAAATCACCAGGACTTGATGGACTACCTTGTGAATTTTACCAAACATTCTGGGAAAATATTAAAGATTATTATTATTCGACTCTTAAGGAGATTTTTGAAAAAAACCAAATGGCATATACACAAAGGTTATCTTTAATAACTCTTTTATTTAAAAAAGGTGACTCTAAGAATATAACAAATTATAGACCTATTAGTCTAACAAATACTGATTATAAAATAATAGCATTTATCTTAGCTAATAAACTTCAAAAAATACTAAATAATGCAATACATGTAAATCAATCAGTATACATAAAAGGGCGCAACATAGCCTTAAATGCAAGATTAATTGTTGATATTTTTGAATATTGTGAAGAAAATAACGTGGATTCAATATTGTTATTTCTAGACTTCCAAAAGGCTTTTGACTCTGTAGAATGGAATTTTATGCTGAAAGTTCTTAAAAAATATAATTTTGGCGAAAATTTCTTGAAATGGATCACCATTTTATATGATAAGCCTGTATTTAGAATAAAAAATAATGGTTGGATATCTAAAACATGTTATATGCATAGAGGTATAAGACAAGGATGTCCTATTTCTGCTATTTTATTCCTATTCGTAGTAGAAGTATTAGCCATTGCTATTAGATCAAATTCTAACATTAAGGGTTTTCAAAAACCTGGAATGACTGATATTATAAAGATTATACAACATGCAGATGACTGCACACTTCCATTAAAAGATAAGAAGTCCCTCAAACATTCTTTAGAGGTTATAGAAAAATTCAGTAAAGTATCTGGTATGAAACTAAACATGTCCAAAACAGAATGTCTTTTAACAGGCCAATGGAAAAATTTGTATCGGCAAATAGAAAATGTTGACGTTAATAATTCTTGTATAAAAGCCTTAGGGATCTTCATAGGGCATGATAAGGAACTATGTTACAATAAAAACTGGACAAAAATTGTAGACGACTTAGAAAAACTTTTTGAATCTTGGAAAAAAAGAAAATTAACAATTCTTGGCAAAGTCTGTGTAATTGATAGTCGAGCAATATCAAAAATAATATATGTTGGGTCAATTTTAAA
The DNA here is from genome assembly GCF_032062105.1 of Saccostrea cuccullata. Taxonomy (NCBI): domain Eukaryota; kingdom Metazoa; phylum Mollusca; class Bivalvia; order Ostreida; family Ostreidae; genus Saccostrea; species Saccostrea cuccullata. The sequence goes on from NW_026922636.1 coordinate 117,733, forward strand.
TTTTCCAAATGAAAATACAGTTAAGAAAATACAAAGTCTAATTTTCAATTTTGTATTGAATAAAAAGACAGAATAAAACGAAACACTCAGATTGGAAGTGTTCAAGAAGGAGGAATAGGTATTGTCGATGTACCTTTAAAACTAAATTCCATAAAAGTATCGTGGATTAAAAACATATTAAATAAAACAAATTCCTTATTCTTTTTTGTTGATAGTTTGTGTAGATAGAGAAATTTTGATTTTGAATATCTTTGTAAAACAAATGTTATTGATACCAAAGATTATCAAATTATGGAAAACTTTCCTTTGTTTTACAAAGAAATGCTTGTATTTTTTAATGAATGTAAAAGAAACAAAAGAGAACTAAATTTAAATGCATTATTAAAGGAACCACTGTGGTGCAGTAATAAAATGAAGTTTAAAAACAAGCCACTATTTTTTGTAAATTGGCTGAAAAGTGGTTTTAAGTATATTGGGGATATTGTAGACAAAAATGGTATGCAACCCATAGAATGGTTTAATGATAAACTTGTATGTAAGAGTAATTGGTTATGTGAATATATGATAATGAAAAATGTAGTTTTGAAAGCTTTTGTAGATTATGATTTTACAAATATACAGTATGAAAATATCAAATATGAAAATAATGTATATGATTTACTATATCATCATCAAGTAACAGTTTTTGATATTACTTCAAAATTGATTATAGCATTTTATGTCATGATAAATTTAAACCTCCGTTACATCAATATTATTATGAAAAATTGTTTGAAATTCCAAAAGTTGCTTGGAAATCTATATATGAACAAAAAACATTAGCAATTGTAGATAGAGGAATATCAGACTTTAATTATAGATTATTAAATAACTTATTGTGTAATAGAGAAATGTTGAAGAAATGGAAACATGTTGAAAATGAATTGTGTGACTTTTGTAGAGATGTAAAAGAAAACAATGAACATCTTATTCTAAAATGTCAAAATGTGTCTCACATATGGGATATTGTACAGGAAGTTTTGAAATTTGATATATCGTGGAAAAATATTGTTATTGGATTTTATAATGAAAAAAATGAAAAGTTATTATGTTTGAATAGTATAATATCCCTGAATGCATGTAAAATTTACAAATACAAAATGTACTGTAGACTAGAAAACAAAGAAGAAAAGCCTAAAGAAATATGTTATTATATGAAGAGTATGTTGAATATTTATTCAGAAGTATATAAGAAAATTCACCATATGACATATTGTAATATAATAAAATGTATTAGAGACAAACTATAATTCATCAACCCATTGTAGAATAAGCCTGTTGTTCTACAAATCTTATCTGGGAGACAATAAATAGACTTTTTGAACTGGAGGTGTGGTCTCCAAGATATGTAAGGGTACTTACAATTATACATAAGTTACTCAGCTGTATTTTTAAAGGACTTTTTTTCAATTTGATATTTTGATTATTTATTTCAAATATATGATTCTCACATGACAAATAGAAAGAATGTAATTGTTCAACTTATCTAATCAATGTATTGTACATGTGTGTGACATGTATATTATGTTTTTGTTATTTGTAATAAATTTATAAAAAAAAAAATATATTTTTCTCGTAAAATAAAGGCATCTACGAGGGTCGTTAGAAAAGTTCGCGGACACTTTGAATTACGAAAAAATCTGTTGTGTACTGTGAAGTTTGACCTATGTCTGAATAAATTCCTATATTTTTTTAATTGGCATGTAAAAAATCAGGTCCATATAATAAAATCTTGAAAATTTACAACGATTTTTACTATTAGGTCATGGGTTCACGGAGCAGTCACTTGACGTAAAGCGACGTGACAACCAGATTTCAGCCGGTTAAGCTTTGTCGCAGTTCTATAAATCTTTCATTTCTTCAGATTTTTCTCATCTTTTTTCTACTTTAAAATTGAATATCTATATCAAGATATGTTATTTTTCTTCTATATAATGTCTTTTGTACTGATTTGGATATTGTTGAGATCTTTAAAAAGTCTATGCAGTTAATCGATCAAGTATGGAAACTATGCAAAACCATGTAGGCGCAACGCAACATCCTTGCGATACGGGGGTATTGAAATATCGATGGAGTTAATCATTTAAAATGTTAATCCTTCCATTCTTATGAAGCTACAGCCATTTGAAAACTTGTCCTTTGTAGGTTTTAGAAATTCCCGGAAGCATCTTGAACATTTTAATCTCTTTTAAGACATTTTCCAGTCTCCATACATAATTTTTACGTAGTGCAGTGCTCCATGACGCTCAATGACGTTCCGAATTTCGGCTGTGTTTTTAAGCGTTGATCTGTTATAAACGACTATAAAACAGTCATATACACTCTGATTTCGTTCAAAATTTCTCCCTGTGACGTTTCATGAATACAGTACCGACCGGACACAACCTAACACCAGAGCGAACCCGGAGCGGACCCCGGGTTCGCTTCCCGGGTTCGCTCGGGGTCCGCTTCGGGTTCGCTTTCAGAAATTTTGGGACCGCTCCGGGTGCGCTCCGGGTTCGCTCCGCGTTCGCTCGGGGTCAGCTCTGGGTCCGCTATAGCGAACCCGGCGTTCGCTTCCTGGGACCGCTTTACGCACTGATGCGTGAAGCGGACCCCGCTTTAATCTCACCGCCCGTAAGCCCCGCCCCTTGTATATTCCAATACAGTAATGGTTTTGTTGATCGATCATTGTTGTTTATGCGACGATGCAGACATGTACACTGAACATGTAAACAGTGATATAATGGAGACCATTGATAATTTTTTCTTAAATTCAACTGTACATTCGACATAGATTTACATGTACATGAATAATTGATTTCCTTGATTTTTCGATCCCGAGAAATTCAAACTAATTTAACAGCGGGTTATAAGGCATTTATTTTTCTTAAGTTATAACGAGAAAACAAAAGAGAGTGTTGAATTGATTTTCAGTATCGAATGGTGTACAAGTGAAACCGACTAACTAAAAACTTTTATATTCATGTTTACATAGTTAAAAAGAACATTTGTTATTCTTTACGTTTTGCTAAATCGTAGTTTAAATGTTTGCTTAACACCTGAATTATGATATCGCATCTATAAATTACATGTAACATTTAGTACATCTGGTATGTTTACATATTTCATTTATTATTATTGTAGTTACACATTAAAAGTTCGTAAAAAATATGAACGTGAATTAGACTCAATGCCTGATGATACTTAACAAGATTATTCTTTCAATTAAGTTTAACTCTACAGTTATTTTGCGTTACCAACTCTCGAACAACCCACATAACTATGTATTGCTTACGCCTTTATTAATTATTTTTTCCCAAATAATTAGTCCTAAAACATTATTTTTAAAATGTATAATAGATCATAATTCATATGTTAAAATATCCCTTCTATATTATTTTTATCTGATTATTCTTTGTCAAGTATAGTTACGCCATTTTGAGAGAATGAAACAATGTACGATTTACTAAATGTTGTGATTAATAAGCGTAATTAATTCGTTCAATTATGTAAATCGCACTTCACCTGAGTATACCCCGATAAACCAGACTTATTTCATAGCGGTCCGGATTTCTTTCTTAAATAGTGTTTATATATATTTCCAATTCAACATGTAACTATGTAAATATATAGTGTTTATAGTGATAGTTGTTTTTGGTTTCTCTTTTTCCTTTGATCTTATGACTTTTTAACTTTTTTCTTTGTCCCGAGGAAGGGACAGAGCGTCCCGAAAACTGTTGGTCATTCTTAGTGCTTTATATACATCTTCCTGTACATGTATATTTAAAAAAAAATAGCTGCAGCAGGCTTATAGAAAACAACTTGAGTACAATATTGGGAGGACGATTCATAGAAATTTAAGTAAGTCATCAGGCTTTATTATTAAAATCAAGTCTAATAATGAGAGTTTACAGTTATGATCTCTCTCTCTCTCTCTCTCTCTCTCTCTCTCTCTCTCTCGATGTTTCCTGTATCTATTTTTATTTAAATATTGGGCTAGTTAATATTCCTGAACTGTAAATATCTTGAGAAAATGAAATTTTACAATAATTGTCGAAGACCAACTATTTCTTTTCTCCTCTTTTTGTCAGTAAGATAATATTAATTGACATTACCTTTACTATAGAAATCAAGGTTGGCCCCCCCACATTTCAGCAAAGGGTAGTGTTTAAGAAAATTAACCCCAAAAAGTTTGAATTGAAAGATATTTGGTATTGAAAAAAGTTAGCCACTACACGAAATAGGATTTTCGACGGGCAACTTTTAATTTTTCGTTTTTTTTTTTTTTTTTTTTTTTTTTTTTCTTTTTCTTTTTCCTATCTTTTTCAAGGTAAGTAAAAAAAAATTTCTTTTTCCTATCTTTTTCAAGGTAAGTAAAAAAAAATTTTCTCAGGTTGGCCCCCCACTTCCAAAAACGATGCTACGCGCCTGGATATTAATTGTAATATCAATTGATTTCCATTTTTATGCATTGACTGATGTATTTACTCAATTTATTTACCAAATGGACTTTCAATACTGGTATAAAAAACTAAAGGAAATAAAAACGTAAATTTTCATGTATAATTCTACGTGGAAAATTAAAACATATAATTAATTAATTGCTTTAATAAAATATAGGAAGTAAATATATAAATAATATCAAATCGTATTTTAATCATCATAATAGATTTACACAGCACATTAACACGGTTTGCCTGTATGTAGTGTTTGGATTTATATTAAATTAAATCAACACGTTCGATCTTATATCCCAATCGACAGATCAATATACTATTTTGATTGGTTGATGCGCTGATTGGTTAATCGCTAATCCTGATTGACAGCTCCGTAAAGAAATACCGAACCCGCGTTCGCTTGCTGGGACCGCTACTGAATTTGGTGTTCGCTCTCTGGGTCCGCCTCGGGTTCGCTCGGGGTCCGCTACGGGTTCGCTTTGGGTCCGCTCCGGGTTCGCTCGGGGTCAGCCCTAGCGGACCCCGAGCGGACCCAGAGAGCGGACCCAGGGTCCGCTCCGGGTTCGCTTTCTGTTAGGTTGTGTCCGGTCGGTACTGTACTTTAGCGGCAGGTAAACTATCATAAATCTCTTTGAGGTACAATTGTGCAATTTTTAATTTTAATAAAGAGTCTTTGTGATGTAAACGTGCCAAAATGTAGCATGCTCCGTGAAGCAAGTTTTATCAAAATAAAAAAGCTGTATATTTTTCAATAATCATCGGGGAGCACCAAATTCTTGTATGTTTATTGGAAAAAAGGTAAAGATTTTATCTGGAAAGTTTGACCGGTTTCGTGGAAACAGCACGTTCACAATAGAACTTGTCCGCGAACTTTTCTAACACCCCTCGTATTTTGTTTACACAAATAGATGCTATTATTTATACAGAGAAAATTGACACAAGACTGAATATAGAATTTATATTATTTATCGTGGCGAGTATTGGCCGTGGCACAATACAAAATTGTGGGACGCCATTTCAACTGGGCGAACCCACCAAATTCAAACATCAACAATGCGTGTTTCTTTTTTCTAACCGTCCCGGGTTTACCGCGGAGGGTCAGCACACATACAAACTGTTCAAATCAATCAATCAATCATTCAATCAATCAATACTGAGTAAGTCATATATCAAATTTCAAATATCAAGCATATCAACTTATCTTATCAAATCTTGTATATCATATATCATTAATATCTCAAACTTCATACATCAAACATCTCAAACTTCAAATATCAACATTTTTCATATTTCAAACCTGTACGATGTAGTACAGTTCTAAAGTATATATAACTGTCACCAAGAGTAAGCTTATTAGCTTAGTTTACACTAGCATAAGCATTTCAACAAGGTGACAGTTTATTACAAGTTTCACACAAACATTCAGTTATCAGTTGACTTGGTGTGCGCATACGCCATATGGCTGCAAGTTGGCACAGCGTGCAGTCACCCCACACACTTGGGGGAGGGGGGGTAAAGCAAGTCAACTGGACCACGACCAATACTACCAAGACCCATTTCCCAGCTATATCCTTGCACATATCTTGATTAACAGACGTAGACTAAAGTATTTTGAATTTCCCTTAATTTAGAAAGGTTTTACAACACATAAGGCAATCAAATCTTACCAAATGTGATGTATCTCACCTAATTCCTCAATGCCTAATAAAGCTTTGTCTTGTAGAAACTTACCTGACTATTAATTCCTTCTAAATGTCTGAGCAACCTTGCAATGCTCTTTACCACCATAATTTTTCGTTTCTCCATTATTCAAGGCAACTTAAATGTAAATGGTTGTAGTTAATCAACATTAAAGATCTGGTTTTTTTTCAACATTAAGTTTCACTCAAGGGAACTACCTATATCATAATTCCTGATTAAAAATTGCTAGGAAAGCCATGTTCTGCCGTTTGAAAAAAACAAACAAATTTTATATCTCCGAAGGCGACTCATTCACTCTCTAATGAGCCAATCTAAGCTGAGCAATTTGAAATTCTTAATCATATTCAATTACAAGAAGGCCCAACACTATTCAGTGATGGTTACAAATGCCTGTAAAAGACAATAATATCATTTTGGAAGCATACTGGTCTTGTTTAATGATATTCCTACGAAAGATACATTAGCTGAAACATGTTATAAATTTACTAGCATTCCAATTTGTATATCATACTTACCAGGTAAGCTGCCAGGAAGATATTTGGCACCTTTGTTGCGGGTTCTTTCCCTAGTGATTTCCAAATAATAAAAAAAAAAACTCAAAAACGTTTTCACATTTATATAGACAATTCATTGCACAGAGTATTCAGGCTCTTGTTTTGTCCACACAACAGTAAGTTTCTACGTTACAACATACTACGTACACTGTGGACCATACACTGACACCATACACAAAACGACGTAGAACGGGACCTACATAACACAACAATTGTAAACACATTAAGTTACACAGTTAAATACTCAAAGCTACATACAAGTTATTACCCACATAACCCATCATACACGAAAATGGGATAATAATGGGGTCAACATCACAGCGCTGCATTACAGAACTTGTATTAAATGCTTGTACACAATATTTACATTATTTTACATGTAACTTACACTTACACACAGTAACTTCACTTACATAGTTACTTTACTGTTTAGAATCATAATGAAACTAAATACGACAATACTAGAGCCGATACTATCAATTAATACTACTCACAATAATATTTATGAAACATACAAACTATACAAACGAACGAACTAACATTCAAACGAATAAACTAATGTGACCTTATAGATGCCATTTTCAAACTAGGATTTTTTTGGCTGCAGTTTCATTACCCATGCTTGCAATAGTTGTGTACCTGACTAATTTTATTTATGTGCTAATTGACTAAGTCCCTTCCCTTTTACATGTATTCTTTCAATAAATATTATTAATGCCTGTGATATATGTATGTACATCTGAGCTTTACAGCTCTATATGACCACATTCTTCCACTGTCTAGCCCAAAATGCAAAGCAAAGTGTAAAATTCTTACAGGTATAGATGTTTGATTATTAATTACATAAAATGGAAATATAAGCACCTTGTTAGGAACTTTCATGGCCCGAACATCTCAAAAATGAAGTCAAATGCACATTCAAGGTTGAGCAATCTGTATAAAAATCCATAAACATATAAACTTTCCGTGAGAACTCTTTTGAAAATTAATTGATACATTGTTAGGGACTTAAGGAACTTGCCTTATCGTGTCACTCCTTGTGTGTTAATATAACCAACTAGTTTAAATAAGTTTATTTGCAACATACTGTTGCATGTACTGTAAGTTAACCTGGATTCTGAGAGTAATTGTAATTTAACTTGTTATTTCCAACACTGTTATCTTAAGTAACCTGAACTGATCTGGAAGGTCATGTCTACCTACATCTCGAATATTCCAATATCTCTACTGAAAGCTTTTCCTATTCCCAAAAGGTTAAGAAAATGAGATTTGCGTATTTCTTTTTTGCTTAAATTATCAAAATCCAAAATATATTCATTCATAAATAATTACAAGACATTGGTGACATTTCTTGAATTACATATTGCTATTTCCAACCTTTCATTTCCACTTTATTGGATCAAAACAAAACTATCCTAGTAATTCCAGTCTTAGGCAATGGATGGTTCATGGTTATATAAGTATTTTGTATTTTCCTTTTCATTCAAGAATTAATATGAATTGATACATTATGCTGTTTAACAATGAAGATGCCCCCTTTCTCATTTTAACCTTTGTATAACTATATTTCAATGACCATTTTGTTTCTAATTGAATAACTAACAAATAGAATCAATGACCAGAAAGCTCCAACAAATACAGACTTGAGGAAGGAATTTTCCAGAGGATCAGTTCTCCCCGACCCAAAAATTAGATCTCTTTTCTTCTTTAAGTCAACTACAATGAGTAGGATGCCCAATTGCAGTGTAAATTTATAACATTTATGATAGGCAATTGATCTTATCACTTGCCTTATAAATATCAGGGGCTTTCCCAACATTAGATTGTAATATTTCATGAATACAAAGAACTAAATTCTAGGAAAATTGGGTGCATTTAAATAACTATTACAAAACTACTCTGGAAAAAGATATATTCTTCATTCTCCTTTTTATTTACATTCATCACAAATTTGAGATATATACCAGTCAGCCTGAAAAATCTTGGCATTAATGCCTAATAGTTTTGAGCCATGTTGAAATACCTACCCCGAAATGCACGTGGGATTCACATGTTGACAAACAGCCTACACACCATCCAGGAAGTTGCATCATGCGCACCTGAAAAAGAGTGCCTTTTAATTCAGTGGGGGTAATTCTGCTAAAGAAATGATATTCCTAGTACATGAGTCCAATTTAAAAACTGTAGGCCTAAAACGAATTGCCAAAAATGAAAAAAGAAAAAAAATTCTCTATATATGTGGAACTTCAATTGACTAAGTTCATTCTGATTGGCTATTTCCTTGCGTAAGACCTTTAAGTAATGCCTCATAATTCTGCGCCATGTTGTAAGTAGTGCCTAATAATAGTTCTGATCCAGGTTGAGCCATGTTGTACGTAATGCCTAGTTGTTTTCAGCTATATTGTAATTAATGCCTAATTGCTCTGAGCCATGTTGTAAGTAATGCCCAATAGTTCCGAGCCAGGTTGAGCCATGTTGTTAGTTATTCCTGGTAGTTTTCAGATATATTGTAGCTAATACATAATTGTTCTGAGCATGTTGCATGTAATATTATGCCCAATAGTTTGAGCCGAATAAAGCCATGTTGTAAGTAATGCCTATTAGTATTCAGCCAGGTTTTCATAATGCCAAATTGTTCTGAGCCATATTTTAGATAATACCTTAGGCCAAATAGTTCTTAACCATGCTTTGCGTAATGCCTAATATTCCTTTGATTTAAAAGACAGACACCAAGTTCTATTCCTACAATCAAACAAAACGTTGCAACTGTTTACATTGCATACCTGAATATCTATAAAAGAAAATTTGAATATAATCCCACAAATAGAAATTTAATGAAAATATGCAATGGGTCTGAAACATTCTTCTTATGTTACATATGAAAAAATTAAGCTGCTGCATTATCTGCACCTAACATTACAAGAGTATATCAAAACAATCTATTGGGTTATATTGACCATAGTTTTAAAAAAATTTCAGGCAACTGCAAGTCCTTGTTTTGAGAGATATCAATGTAAAATTTTATGATTTGATTGTAGATCTGCAGCTCTTTTTGGAGATTATTTTATTGCAACCTTATTTGTAAGATTTACTGGTTGTTATATTTAATTTCATTTTATTTGGTGCTTGATTTCTGGTACTTAGTTTTTTGCAGTTAGCCCTCCTCTTCTCTTTTAAAATTCTTTTTCAAAATTTCTCCCTCTATAAATCTTTCAAGTTAACATTTCTTAAACAAATAGTTTTAGAAGCAACATCAAAAGCTATGTTAGCAGACATTGCTTATAATTTGGTGTCAATCTACAGTGGAAAAGACAATTCAAGTATACATGTATACACACTCAACTTATTAATGCAATACAAAGGTGATTGATGTACCTGATATACTGGACTGTTAATCTGTGATTATACTTATTTCAATGTCTGGTTTTCGTAACGATTTGAAGATAATTTTCAATGCCTTTCTTTGACTTGTAGTCTTGTATTTGGGTCCATGTCCACGAGAAGCTCCAACCGAGTTTCCTTATATCGTTGTTCACATGCATAGGGCCTATTCTAGTTTGCTTTTGCCGGGTTTCGAAGCAGTATGAACAAAAAGAGAATTATTAATGTTAATAACCAACATTACTAATGATTGTAAAACAATACAAAGGTATAAGTAAACGATTTTTTAGTATAACCGCGTGCGCGTCGTCTGCTTTTCAGCTCACCTGAGCCTAAGGCTCAAGTGAGCTTTCCTGATCAAAATTTGTCCGTCGTCTGTCGTTGTCGTCGTTGTCGTTGTCGTCGTAATCTTTTCACATTTTCATCTTCTTCTCAAGAACCACTGGGCCGATTTCAACCAAACATGGCACAAAGTATCCTTGGGTGATGGGGACTCAAGTTTGTTAAAATGAAGGGCCACACCCTTTTTCAAGTGGAGATAATCATAAACTTGTTAAAAATTAATGGAATTTTTAAAAAAAAATTTCTTCTCCAGAACCGATGGGCCAGGAAAGATGAAACTCATGTGGAAGCATCCTCAGGTAGTGCAGATTTAAATTTGTTCAAATCATGACCCCCGGGGCAAGGTTGGGGCCAAAATGGCCAACCCAAGTTTTACATAGGAATATATAGGAAAAATCTTTAAAAATCTTCTTCTCCAGAACCGATGGGCCAGGAAAGATGAAACTCATGTGGAAGCATCCTCAGGTAATGTAGATTTAAATTTGTTCAAATCATGACCCCCAGGGCAAGGGTAGGGCCAAAATGACTTTAAACGAGACTGGTGATAAGGGAGTTCTTTTCCATATCAGACAAAGAAAATGTATCCAGTTCGCGTACAGTTTTTTCAGAAAACGATTATTTGTATGTTCTTAGTCTCTACTGTAGAATAATTTTAAATTTAAGATACGTATTGGTACTGGTTTTCATGTGATTTCAAATTGAATTCCATGAAAATACTTTATGCTTTACATAATTCTATTAAAGCTGAAAGTGATTATTACGGAAAAAATGTATTTAACACTGAAACGTCTTTCTTAAAGTAATTTAATAGATCTTGACCTTAAGGTCAATATCTAGTAAACTTTTTGGTGCTAGATCCTTTCTGACGTCATAATCACTTTAACCTCTCTTTTTCCTGTAATTTACACCTCTTAATGAATTATGTAGGAAATTAAGTATTTCAAAGGAATTTAATTGGAAATCACATGAAAAATAGTCTCGATACTTATATTGAATATATGATTGCTTGATTGATTGTATATTGTTTAACGTCCCTCTCGAGAATTTTTCACTCATATGGAGACGTCACCGTATGCCGGTGAAGGGCTTCAAATTTTGACCTTTACTCGGCACTCAGGGCCATTGAGCAGTGAGGGATCTTTATCGTGCCAGCGCCTGCCGCTGACACGGGGCCTCGGTTTTTAAGGTCTCATCCGAAGGACCCGCAACTTTCACTTCAAAGTGCCGAGCGCATGGCGAAGGAACAGTTGCTACCAATTTTAACGACTAGGTCGGTCGCGGCCGAGATGCGAACTCACGACCTCCCGATCACGGAGCGAGCGCTCTACCGACGGAGCTACCGTGAACGGTATATATTGAATATAACATTATGTTAAAGAAGAGGTTAAGAAATTACCAACTACAGTTTTCTGAAAGAGTATAGAACATCTGGATACATTTTCCTTTTCTATAGAACAAATCTCCCATATTCATGACTGGATTTCTTTTCTTATTTTTTCATTTGAAATGAATTTTTGAATTGTTAATTTTGAAATTATGCCTCAAATCACCTTATTTCATCAACCTTAAAGGTCATACGAAACAATGTCTTGAGCATTTCGGTTTGTATACGGAAATGAGTACAGCTAAGCAATATTTAAATCCTGGAATTACATTTGTGATACTTTACGTTATATAGAGGAAGTAGAGTCGATAAAAGTAACTTGACTGAAAAAAAATTGATTAGCGCGGCTTATCTTCCTTTGATTAGGACGTCAGTAAGACCCAGTCGCTAAATTCAGTACTTATATTTATACAGACGATCAAGTCTTTTGTGTGGTATTTTTTAGGAAACATCATTATCTTGGCTAAAACCTCGGATAAATATATGATTTTCAAACAAGATAGCATTTGTTTTTCAACATCCCGTTGCATGTTTGCAAGATTTTAATATGTTTTATCTGTGTAATTTATTGTAGTCCTTTGACTTTCAACATAAAAAGAGAGAGAAAAAAAACTATTTCCAGAGAGGGAGAGAGTGTATTGTATTCGAGTAATATACATACATGTATATTAAATATTTATTATTTAAGGAATGAAGCTAATTTCAACTTATGTTATCCGATATAACATAACTTGGGGCAGTTTACGCTTTATAAACCGCGAAGCGGTTTATAAAAAAGCGTAAACTGCCCCAAGTTTTCTTATATCGGATAACATAAGCTGAAATTAGCTTCATTCCTTATAATTTAATTCCAGTGTAGACAATGAGACAATATTTCCACAGGAAAAAGACTTCAAATTGAGCATCATTTTAAAAGTAACGTCAAGCGGATTAATACGTTTTTGACGAAACTCATTGTGACGTAGGCAAGTTATGTTATCCAAAATATTATATGTTCCTCTGAATGATTCAGCCAATGAAACTGCTTGATACCAGTGAAATTAAATTATAAAAATGTGAACACAGCTGTCACGAAGCATTTACACCCGAATAAATTTCTTATTCAAGAGTATTGATATTCATTTGATTTGCAATCAGAAAAATTAAGTCGTGATTAGATTATGCTACCGTATCAATTATGCTATCTATATGTTCAGTAGCACGTGCATTTTAAGTAAAGCTGAATTCGATTGAACGAGGTGTGTGAAAGAAAAACTGAACTTGCAAATAAATCATTTCATTTTTTTTAAAATGAAATGCTTCTATGGCTTCTTGGATTTCACCTCTTCAGTCTCTCAATCGCTTTCCTTTTTGTCTCTTTGGCTTTCCCTTTCTCAATGACTTTCGTTCTCTCTCCGTATTTTTTATACTAAATTCGGTGACTGTATATACACATAACACTGTACATTTTAATCATATTTTTAAGTTAGATATTAAACGTAATTATATAGATATAGATAATCTTAGTTTTCTGTTTATATTACCTTACAATTCGAATTTTCTAAATTAGTGTCACTATATTTTAACAAAGGTTATAAAGTTCGCTTTTTAAAAGAATGAATGTTGAACTAAGAATTGTTTAGATTCAGTCTTAGAGATGATGGGGGTATGTTTTTTTCTTCAAATGATCAATTAATGCACAACATGTACGAGTATTTTCAAACTGCAATTGCTCAGCCAAGCTGATGTAGAAACTCGGCACAATATCATTACATTTGCATGTACATGTATATGCATGTGCATACTCGTAATGTTGGTAAGTTACGGGCCATTTCCTCTTAAGACACGCTTCATATGTCAGCAAAATAACGTGATGTTGTCAAAAAAGACCCTTTTTCTACATTTCGTTTCATTAGTTCCCGTGTTTTAGATTGCAGAAGCTTGCATGCATTCAAATACGTCGACTTTTCATTGATCCATGTTCATCATGAACCTCAACATCCTCGTATTTTTTTTTAGGGGAAAAGAGAGATATCCTTGAGCTCTTCTGAATATGTTTTCCTTTCAATATGTACAAATATTTTAGAGATTTTGCATGCCCATGATATAAGAGGCTTCAAGTCAATGTTAATTAATTACGCTTCTTTGGTTATTGCTGTTAATTACGCAATTTCACTGGGGGAAAAGATCATGTATCATATATGTATCAAATAAAAAAAAGATTGTGTTTCTTAGGAATTAATTTAAAACAAGTACTGTTATCACAATTGGAGAAGAAAGAATCTTGATTTCAAAAGGATAGTCTATCTAAAACATAATTACATTTATGTATCCACAAAAGAAAAAAAACAATAAAATACGTTAAAATTACATTCGATATAATGTGATATTACATCAATGGGTCTTTGTGTCGTCATAAAAACACAATATCAAGAAGGAAGATAAAGTAAGCGGGAAACAAATATTTCAAGTTGCAAGTTTAAGCATTCATTTTTCTGTTAAGCAAAGGCAAAATTTTTTACCTTACGTAATTTGACGCTCTTTCATACCAGTATTTATGTTTTTAAAGTAAAATCCTAGTGTAATGAACCGCTTCACATGACCTTACAACTTGTAAAGTATCATGAAATGAATTCATTTCTTCAACTTGATAAATCTGTAAGCATCCTTCATTTACTAGATCTTGACCAGAAATCAGAAAATTCAGGAACTTGATGATGCCCCTGCTTCTCCTTAACCTAGTTTGTGGTATTATATTTTATAGAATTATTAAAATTCAACTAGCGGTATTGACATTTATACTATATGATTTTAGATTTAAATCTTTTTTCAATTAAATTTTTGATATTTCAGATCAAAACTGAAAGTTTACTGAGGTTTTTTTTTTTGGGGGGGGGGGGGGTATTGAATTTTAACCCCCCAGCGGTGCCATGGTTTAAACAATCTAGAGTCTACACTACCTGCGGATGATTCCAGATAAATACATGTATCACTAGGTCACGGTAGCCTAGTGGTAGAGCGTTCGCTTCGTGATCGGGAGGCCCGGGTTCGATTCTCGATCGCGGCGCCGCGTCATACCTAAGACGTAAACAAAGGTAGTGACTGTTCCTTCGCCAAGCGCTCGGTACTCGAAGTGAAAGTCACGGGTCTTTCGGATATTACCTTAAAAACGTAGGTCCCGTGTCACGGTAGGCGTTGGCACGATAAAGAACCCTCACTGCTCAATGGCCCTGAGTGCCGAGTATAGGTCTAAATTTGAAGCCCTTCACCGGCATCGGTGACGTCTCCATATGAGTGAAAAATTCTCAAGAGGGACGTTAAACAATATACAATCAATCAATCAATCATGTATCACTAAGAATGGTTGTAAGGTACTTGAAAAGAAGATTTTAAAAGGTTTCTCTATATATTCCAATGTACAACTATTACCGGCCATTTTGGCCCAACCCTACCCCCGGGGTCATGATTTGAACAAACTTGAGCCTTCGGCTCAGGTGAGGTAAAAAAAGGATATGGAGATAACGAACAGTATACAATCTCAACATCCATTAAACAATATACAAAATAAGAGCAGAGCAAACACGGACCTCTGAAACAACAGAGGTGGGTTCAGGTGCCATGGAGAAGTGAGCATCCCCTGCTGACCTGTCACAACCGCCGTGTGCTCGTTGTCATGATCAGGATATAACGGAAAAAAATCCGTCGTCAATTCAGTGTATAAATAATGGACTAACAATTGGTATGAAATACGTCAGTCAGCATATGACTCAATGATAAATTGTATTTGCTGACAAGGTCATTGTATCGACCATAGAATTTACGAAATGATGACTTTAAACGAGACTGTTGATATTCTTGATTCATCAACTTGCTTGTCAATAATTTGCCTCGTTTAAGAAATTTTTTATACTTAGAGCACGCTCTTGCGTATCGAATCAACTGAGATATATATACTCCGTATGCAGGTGATGAAGATATATTGCTGCATAAGTAAGGGAAGTTGACGATAGAAAACTTAAAGTCATCACGTTTATCATATATATATATAGCTTGGTTGTTAGATTATCATTAGTGTCTTTTACAAGTAAAATATCCAAGTATGAAGCAGAAGTGACGGACTCTGTGGTATCTTTTATCTCAAGCTCACCAGGATATATCGTATCGACGTAGGAATGGGAATTATTATTAATTGACAATACGTCGTCGATATATCTAAATGTCGAGTTGAAGGCCAAGTGTTTTCTTCTTTTCACGCATAAAGTTTTGTATAAATTCTGCTTCATATGAATATGAAAATAAGTCTGCTAATAACGGAGCGCAATTTGTACCCATGGGAATTCCAATAGATGGTTGGAAAACCTGGTCTCCGAAAACCACATATATATTGTCAATCAGAAACTAAAGCATCTTCTTGATGTCAACTTCAGAGTACTTATGTATGCTCGTTATATTTGTCTTGAAATGAAATCAAGATACGTAAAAATATGGCTATCTCAAGACATGCACGAAGATATTTGAGATCGTGTGAACTGTCAATCCCTACAAAGATTATCTGATATTGATTGTAGCCCATTTTTCTATTTTGATAAGTTTTACATGTAATATTTCATGTGCACAAAAAATAACGTCATATAAAAATGTCACCCATTATTATATACTGTGAGGTATAGAAATCTTCAATTTTTTCCAAAAGGTTTGAATAAAAAATAGGTGTATCTAAATTTGGACCATAAATATTTACCAATAAAAAGTTCAACCCTTGATAGTCACATCTACAATCAAAAAAATTCCAGCGTCATCTTTACCAGTTTTATGTACTTCAAACTCACAATTGTTATTGAAAAGTATTGCAACCCCGCGAGAATTTGTGTTAAATGAACTAAACAAGACCTTGTATCCTCATTGTGACCGTAAAAAGATTTCTTCTCTACTTGTAAAGTGTGTATCTTGAAGAAAATATATACTGAACAAAAAAAGAAACGCATAATCAGAATAATATGAAATTTTAAGTTTTCAGTTTAAAGTTTATATTATTTTAGCGATTTTAGAGTGTTTTGTGATAAAAATCAATGTTGCAAATTGAAAAGTCAAGTGGAGGTCATTTTCATTGCCCCCAAATTCAAGGTGCATAACAATATGTACTGTGCAAACTCTCAATGCTAGTTGGTTTCCAATGTACGGATATCGTGGAGGACTACCATCTCATTTCAGTCTCTTGCGAACAATTTATGCATTTTTATGCTGATTTTTTCATCCAGCAATTGTAACAGCAGTTTTTACAGCAAGTTCTGAATAGCATGAGGTGATGAAGGGGGATGGGGTGTCTGACTGTCGTTCCGGGTTGTGGTTACCTGCAGATGGCCAGATAGTGGTCGTCAGACGTTAGTTTTAAGGTTGCAAAGCCCATTGATTTATTTCAAATACAGTTGCAACTTCCTGTTGCGTAGCTCCATTTAATATCATCGTTAGCCTGGTTTTATTCATCTTTGTTTGGGCATGGCATTGCAGTATCAACACTGCAATCAAAACTTAAATATGGGTTTAATAGAAGTGTTAAAAGTTTCTCTGAATCCAAAATATCAATGAAAATAGACATCCGATTTACAAGAAATCATGAAAAACACTGCTTTCATAAACATGTTTAATCAAGGGAGTTAATTCAACACTTGGGTTTTAAAACCCCATGTTGTCCTTTAAATAGGTCACAGGTATCCAATGATATAAAAAAAAGTTGTTTCATGTTAATTTTTAGAATTTCTTTGACGAGTGAAACAATATGCGTTTCTTTTTTTGTTGAGTATACATTGTACTTTTTACCTTTGAGGTAATTTAAAACATCTTTTCTTTTGTTTTTATCACCCAGGCCCTGGCAGTTTACTGTGAGTATTTCTAACTGGTTATTGTCAACTTGGTCCCCCATAACACGTGTGGTAGATTTGTATTGTCAACCCCCGACAAATGAAAGCAGAAAGAAAGAAAAGAAGGAAACTGATAGACTTAAACAAAAATGAAACATATTTACAAGCAGCAGGTTTCGTAGCCTCTGATGTGGTCATAACGAAGAGAAAAATTAGCCGAATCGGGCTTATTTGATGTTTATCAACAAAAAAATAATTTTGTGCCCCTTTTAACCGGACATTATTAGTTTTACATAAACAGAACTTGATGGGGAAGACTTTTTAATTGCTAACAGACAAAAGGCCACTTGAATTCATTTTCTTGCCAAAATAGAAACCATGTGCACGTGTATAAAGCTTGTTGTAAATGATGCAAAACTACACAGTTCTTTATATTCCAGATAAATAAAAACATATCTGATTCATTGTCAAGGATGTTGTCAACAGATCATCAAGTCTGAAGACGATTGATACAGAGGAATACTTACGCTTTGCGATAGAAGAAGCTGTTCCAATCGTAATGACCGTATATGAGCTTGAGAGAGTGTCATTTGAGGATGAGGATCTTAAGAACTTGAGAGAATCCTTGATAACAGGGAAATGGTATCAGTTACAGAACAAAGATTGCTAGTATTTGACACTAAAATCAGAGTTGTGCACTGTTGGACATCTTATACGAGGAACAAGGAATGTCATATCTAAGTCATCACGTGACCAAATACTGGCACTAGGTGATGAGGGATATCTTGGAATTGTTATCATAAAGCAGCGATTTAGATTCAAGGTTTGGTGGCCTAAAATGGACCAAGATACGAGCAGTGGAACAACTATTGTTCTAGATGTGAGCTGTCATCACAACCTGAAATAATGGAACCAATGCACAGAACAAGACTACCATCACGACCATTGGAACTTTAAGCAGCTGATTTCCTAGGAGTTACCATCCGGAGACTACATTTTACTATTTTTGATTATTATTCATGATAGATTGATCTGGCTGTCAAGAGATCTACAACGGCGGATAAAATTGGGGGAAGTTTTCATAAAGATTTTCAATATTTCAAGATGTTTCTATTACAACAGACAACGGACCACAAATCGTCAGCAAATATTTCAAAACATATTGTGAAAAAATTTTATCGTCCAAAGGAAGATCACCCAATAGTTGCCACAGGGCAATGGTGAAATTGAATGTTAGAGCAAACCAATACTGAAGAGACTGAAGATTGCACAAGCAGAAAAGAAAGAAATCGAAACTTCAGACTTATTTGATGATGTATCGCTCATCGGCACATACAACAAAAGGAGTTATTCGAGCTGAGTCATTGTTCCGCTATTCATACAAAATTACCGGATATCCACACGTATCGTGAGACAGATTGCAGAGTTAAAGATATAAATGCAGAGAAGTAAAAAGGGAAGATGTATTCTTATGCTAGGAGAGGAGCTACACTTAACCTGAAGATCTTGCTTTTATGACGACGAACAAAGAAACGAGTTATCTTCGACATATCATAGTTATCCTTTCAAAATTATCGAGAAAAACGGCAATAATGTCGTGTGTTAGAATCCATGGAAGGAGTTCATTACAATAGAATTGTGTCTCATTTGAAAACAATTGTTAATTTCAAGGAATCTGAAAGTGTCAAGTGAAAATGTGAATGAAAATGTGCTAAGTGAAAAAAATTCCAAGGAAATGAAGAATCCATTCGATAAAAAGGTGATTTCAGATGAGTTACAGGAAGTGTCATCCGGAAACTCTTCAGCAGAGGAAACCAGAAGCAATGTTCAAGATCAGATTACAGGTTCAATGCAAAAAAGACGACGAGTTTGACAACGCTTTTTGCCGGTGAAATTCGCGGACTATGTAATGAACTAACATGCGTTTTGTAATCTTGTACAAATTATTTTTTTCATTGATTAATAAATATTATGATAATTCCTAAACTATGTTAAAATTAAAAGTTAATAAGATCCGTCCATTTACAATTCATTTAAATAAGTGTTATTTGTTTAAAAGAAATGGAGGGTGTAGTGTATAATTAATTATATTCTATGTTTTGAGAAAGCTAACTCTGATTAAATGCTGAGTTGATTGATCTCCCTTGAAATTGACAGGAAGTTAATGTAATTAACATATTATGGCTGATTAATATTACAGATGTGTGTGCATTTCTCATTGCTAAATCCGATAGTTATCCTATATGAGACACAACATTATTGATATAAAAACGGCATTCGAATTAATTTTTATCAATTTTGAATATTAAAGTTTATGATTTTGCTATCATGCTGCATATTTGATGGATGAATTATTTCTAATTATACTTTGCCCTCAAACGTTCTTGTCTCATATATCACTTTTTCCCGGAATTTATTTCTTAATGATTTAAAAGTAAAATGAAACTAGAGGTACTGTGAGCAATGAACTCACTAAATGATACCCCCCGCCTCCCATATGGTTACAACTGATGACAACGTCCATAATTTGCCATGGCCGGGAAACCCAAAATATGTGTAAGATCAAAAAGTAAAATAGGAGGTGTACAATGGCAATATATAAAAAAGATTATGTGAAAGTTTCATTAAAATCCACTCAGTGGTATAAGAGGAGTTGCGGATAAGAGATAGGTACCCTAAAGCGTTACAGACGGACGGACGGACAGAATTATCGATTACTATATACCCTCCCGCTTTTCAAGCGGGGGGTATAATGAATAACAACAGATTTCTTCAATGTGTATTATTACATTCCAACGTATACTGTGGTTTTATCTGATTCGTTAAATACTAGCTATAGGATATTGGTACATATATTTAATGGAACGGAACCACAGTGAGCTTACTTGGAAGGCGCGACAACTCTCTTTACCTTTAGACTGGATGTGAACAATCTTTTTTTATGAGGTTAATTCAGGTGACCTATTGCTATCCGTTTTTGTCCGTCGCCGTACGTTGTATGTCGAGCGTTAACATTGGAGCATTCTCAGCTTCTTGTCTGCTATGATCATTAAATCAATTTCAACCAAATTTGGCACAAAGCATCTATGGGTAATGGTAAACGAAAATTTTGAATTTCGTGGTTCCGTTTCTATAAGGGGCCTTAGGGATAGGATCAAAAGCACTTGAATTAAAGCAGTCTTTAAAAATCTTTTTTACTCTTAGAAATCAAGTAGTCACACTATTGGCATGATTGTAATCAACATAGAGTCCTCTACCAATATTATGAAATTCATTGCCCTTGGGTCAAGGGTTTTAGTGCTAGGGCGAGCTAAATAGATTGTATAATTAAAATGCATAATTCTTTAAAATTCTTCTTCTCTGCTAATGGGCATTAAAAAACTAACCAAGTGCAAAGCTATGTTGATTAAGGCTGCCTCTACCAAAATTGTCAGGAATTCTAGTGCTAAGGCGGAACTCTATTGATAATATAGTGAAATTACATAAATTCTATGAAAATCGTGTTCTCTGCTCATGGGCATAAATAAACTAACCATGTACATTGTTATATGGAATGAATTTCATGAATTTCATAGCCCAAGGTCAGGGGTTCTGGTGTTAGGGGGGAGCTCTATTGATTATATAGTAAAATTACATAAAATAGGTATTTTAGAAATAGACTAATCAAGTACAAAGTTATGATTGGCAAGAATGTCATGGCCCCTGGGTCATGGGTTCTGGTGTTAGGATTGGGCTCTATTGATTATATAATGAAAAAAACACTTATTCTTTAAAAACCTATTCTCTGCTTCTGGACATTAGATAAACTTATCAAGTACAAAGTTATGTTGAATAAGCATTTTCCCAATTTGTGAATTTCGGGGACCCTGGGTCATGGGTTCTGGTGTGTTTTGGGCTGAGCTCCTCCTTTGAATATATAGTAAAAATACATTAAGTCTTTAAAAAATCTTCTTCTTTGCTCCTGTTCAATTAAATAAACTAACCATGTATTAGTTATGTTGCAAAAGACTGTATCTTTCCAATTTGTGAATTTCAGGGCCCCTTGGTCAGGGGTTCTGGCATAAGGACCGGGCTCTTATTATAGTGAAATGCATGAATTCTGATTACTGTACCAATGATCTAATTACATATTCATGATAAAAAAGGTTCCTTTTACAAAATTGTAACCGAAGACGTACTATTTGTCATAGGGTCATAATACCACAGAATCTCGATTTCCTCTTGATAATAACGCGGATTTTTCGAGACTCTCACTATATTCCCTACAATTATCTTATGTACAATGAGACACGTTTCCTCGGACAATTTGTGACCGCATTCATTGCGTAAAGTTATTACGGAAAAAAGTACCATGGGGCAGGTACCGAGGGGAAAATTTTGTCTGAAACAAAAATTATATTTTGAAATCTGCTCTTTGGCATTAATCAACCATTTATGATGAAATAAAATGTATGATAATATTTCAAAAATTTCAAAAAAATGTGGCTGCAGGGTCAGTGGTTCATGCGGGATTGGGTGCACAACTGGTAGTAATAAATTGAAATGTATTTTCTCTTTGTTACTCTAATCTACCTCTGGTTATCAAGTACTTTAATCAGAGTAAGCATGCTAAGTGTATAAAATGTTAGGCAATGATGTGTCTTTCAAAATTGTATTTTTCATGGCTTTTGGAATACAACACGTACGAAATTATATTTCTAAAAAGTTGTTACATGATACTAAGATGACATTTAAGGACAGATGATACAAATAATTTTTTTTCTTTTAAAAGATTTAATATCATGTTACAAGTTTAGAAGTGGGTGGTTCTTAAAATTTTTTTTCCGTAAAACTGAAACATGAAATAGACTTGGAAAATATTTGTAATAATTCCTTAAAAAACAAAAATAGACAAATCACAATCAGTTAAAGGTTAAAGGTGAAAATAAATTTCAGAATATGTTATCTTGGCGCTTAAAGTGTTATATGAACCTTAGAAAAATATACCAAGCCAGGTGAATTGATCCAAATGACAATAAAACTAGTGCTAATTGTAACGGGGACCGTTACAGATGTTCCTCAAACGCTCCCCAAATCCCTTTTTTGTTCCTAATTCCTGTAAGACATTTAAAAAATATGACTAGTTTGATCAAAGAATTTTTATCAAAGCAACAAGCTTGTAAAAGCTACAATTATATCAACAATATGTCATTTAATGCATTGTACGCGCACTCTCGTGCATGCACATGCAAGATGATCATGGCATGTTGTCTAAACAATCACCATATCTATATATCGTGAGAATCAATAATCAAAAGAAATCTTCATAATATACATTTTACTGTTTTCAAATATATTGGTCATTTTGCATATTTCGCGCGCGCACTTGAATGCATGCATGTTCATGAATTCAATTTTGACAAAACCATAATGTAGGAATCCATCATACCTATTCATATTCTAAGTCTTATCCCATTTTGTTGAAAACTAAGAAAGTTATATGCATTTTAGGTTTCAGCCAATCAGATTGCAGCACACATGGACACGCATGTTTTTTATCCCAATTCTTATACATTTGTATATCACGCTGTAGATCTTCATAATGTATAACCATATCGTGCATGCGCGTGAGATCTTGCTATTTTGATCATGTCGTCTTGTCTATGCTTCAAATATATCGTTTTATTATACCTCTGTTTATTTTTTTCTATATAAAAATAAGAGAATAAACATGCTTTTTTTCTAAACAGTCTCTACCGTAAGCACACGTGCATCTGCATGCTTTCATGATAATTCTTGTATAATAATATTATTATCATGCTGTAGATCTCCCTAATATATGACTATGTAAAAAATTTCAAAGGATTTTATAAAAAAAACAAGAAAGATATTGAGATCTTAGTTTCAACCACTCAGAACAAAGCGCACGTGCTTGCGCGTGAGATCTTGCTATTTTGACCAAGTCATCTTTTATATGCTACTAATATCCCTATATTATCAGTTTCAGTGCATTTAATCAAAAATTGAAAAAGTTACATTTATATCAATTATATTGGTCATTTTTGTGTTGCACATGCGTGGCCTTGCAAGCACGTGCGCGCAAAATGACTTTCAGGAAGAAGAAAAACAAGAAGTCCATGGGCCACATCGCTCACTTGAGCACTAGGAAAAAGTAGAAAATGGCTTTTTATTGTTTAAGTTTAAATCAAAAGTAGTCCCTTGACCAATCATGGATTTCCCATTTATAAGAAAATGATTTTTAAAGAATTAACCTATATATATCTTTAAAAATTTTGGTCTGTCATTTTTTCCCCGCCATACCCTGGGGGTCATGATTTGAACAAATCTGAATCTACACTACTTGAGCATGCTTCCATATAAATATGATGAATTATGGCTCTGTCATACTTGAGAAGAAGATGTTTAAAGAATTTTCCAATATAATTCTATTTAAAACTTTAAAACTGGTCGGCTATTTTGGCCCCGCCCTACCCCAGGGGGTCATGATTTGAACAAACTTGAATCTACACTACCTGAGGATGCTTCCATATAAGTTTCATCTTTTCTGGCACAGTGGTTCTTGAGAAGAAGATTTTTAAAATATGCCACCAAATTTTCATTAATTTCCTATTATCTCCCCTTGAATAAGGGCGTAGCCCTTCATTTGAACAAAGGTGTATCCCAACTTCGTTTGGGGAACATAAAAAGTATTCAAAATAGGCTAAATCAAGTGCATTTGTAATTATAGGCATTGCACGTGCATGATGACATTACCTTTTTGTAGGGGTCCATTAAGACTATCTATGTTCTAAATCCCATCCCGTTTGGCTTAAAACCAGGGGAGTTATAGCCATTTCAAGTTTTAGCCAATCAGATTGCAGCTCACGTGCATGCGCGTGATTTCATGAAAATCATTTTATATCATATCGTAGGATATATTAATGCATAACTATGTTTTAAATTTCAAAGTATTTCGTCAAAAAAAACGGATAAGATATTGAGATTTTTGTTTCAGCCAATCAGAGCGAAGCACACGTGCATGCAGTGAGTTCATGATAATTTGACCATGTCCTTTTGTCTATAATCCCAATGTATTCTTATAATCTGAGTTTCAACGCATTTCATCAAAAATAGAAAAGTTACGGCTATATCAATTATATTGGTCATTTTACATGTTGCACGTGCGCGCTCTTTCAAGCACGTGCGCACAAAATGATCTTGATTCTGCAAACTTTCAGAACATGTCTACTTACCCTAAAAGGGTTTTACCTACATCAGATGAACAGTTTACAAGATCATTTGCGCAAAAATAAGTACCAAGGAAGAAGAAAAATAATAAGAAGAAGCAGAGTAAAAACAATATGTTCCCCAACTTCGTTTGGGGAACATAATTAGCAATAACACATAGGCTGATTTTTACCATTTAGCTTTTACGAATAAAATTCACCTGGCTTGGTATATTTTTCTTAAGTTAATATTACACTTTAAGCACCATGTTAACATATTCTGAAAATTGTTATCACCTGTAAACCTTTCCTGAATGTGATTTGTCTATATTTGTTTTTTCATTGAAAAATTACTAATATTTTCCAAGTCTTTTTCATATTTCAGTTCTTAGGAGAAAAAAATTCTAAAAGCCATCCACATTTCTAAACTTTACACATGATATTTAATCTTGTTCAAAGAAAAAAATTATTTGTATCATCTGTCCTTGAGGTCCCTGTTCATCTTGAAATGGACTACTAACAATAAAATTTGAAAGAAATGAATTTTACATCAAAGATAGATATATATCTATCATTATGTAATACAGTTCACATAGTCACTGCAGATGACACAGAAGACGCATAATATATTATATTGTAATAAAGTAACGTGTTATCTTCATTTTTATTCCTTCGCCCCTTCAGGGTCCTCCACAACTGGTTTCCTTCCTTTCTGTTTCTGTCCGCAAAAAAAATAATTAGCCTCAAAATCAAATTTCAGAATATGTTTACATGGTGCTAAAAGAGTAATATAAACTTTAGAAAAATATGCCAAGCCAGGTGAATTTTATTAGGAAATTATTCGACCGCAGAGCAAATACTACTTTTGGACCAAACCGTGTCAGCAAATACAATTTATCACTGCGTCAAATGCTGACTGACTTTTTAAATACCAATTTTTAGTCCATTATTTTTAAACTGAATTGACGCCGGACTTTTTTCCCGTTATATCCTGATCATGACAAGGAGCACACGGCGGGTGTGACCGGTCGACAGGGGATGATCACTCCTCCATGGCACCCTGATCACACCTGATGTTTCGGGGGTCCATGTTTGCACTGCTCTTATTTTGTATTGTTTTATGGACTTTGAGATTAAATACTGTTCGTTATCTCCATATCCTTCACCACACACTAAAGAGTTCTAATTCTATTCTGATTCTAAGGTATTTTCTGCAGTTAGAGTGATCTGCCATTAGATCTAAATTCTGAAAAAAAAATTAGAAATTTGCATTATATTGCTCAAATTGTAATTAATTGAAGTATTCTTCACTTTTAAAAAGGGCAAAATCAATTAACTGTATATTAACTGACAAAGAGCAAGAGCCATCTTATGCATAAAATGGCCCTGTACTTATATCAATTAATTAAATATCACCCTCTTTCCCATTTTATATATCAAAATAAAGTAGACACTTGGTGCTTTCATTTTCTATAATAAAATTTCGTTTTGAGAATCCATACATTGAAAAACAGGCTTTGAGAAATTGCAATGTTCTTGAAAGCAGAATACATGCGTATTTGACTTCCTTTAGCAAATAATTAGAATATGAGCACAGCCAACGATCCAAGAAATAAAACATATTTAAGAGCCCCCAATATGTATTTGCATATTTTGGATCAGAGGTTGTGCTCTATATGATATATTGAAGAAATTGTTTCAACTTTATGTCATTTTCAAAGGAATTTACAGGATATGAGGAAAATGACGCATTTTATGACGTCATAATGCATTAACTAAATGTGAAATTACGTAACAATCAGTAGATATGTGGTCACCAGCTCTCCAAGTGATAAATACTGCATTTGCAACCTAAACTGAGCGGTTTTGAATTTTTAGAAATTCTCAGGGCTAAATAAAGCCCAAAGTGGCTCTTGCTCTTACTTGTATTTTCTTTATTGAAGTAATAACAGTGATTTCTATTCACTGATATTGTGTTTCTTTGAAAATATTTTTCCAGGGGGTAAATGCCACGCACCGTACTTTGAAAATTAAATAAATAAGCACAATGTTAACTCCTTTTTGCAATATATTTTCCTCCAAAAAAAATTTGCACGTGTGTAGAG
Source organism: Saccostrea cuccullata (assembly GCF_032062105.1). Classification (NCBI taxonomy): domain Eukaryota; kingdom Metazoa; phylum Mollusca; class Bivalvia; order Ostreida; family Ostreidae; genus Saccostrea; species Saccostrea cuccullata. Next base: position 144,720 of record NW_026922636.1, read on the forward strand.
AGGGTCCTTAATGGCAATGTACCAAGTAGCCAGTTTGTAAACCTGTTGTTTTTCATTTTATTGATCAAATAATAAATTGTTACAGTGTTATGTTTAATGTATCATTTTGGTCATCTAGGTATTAATTTACAATGAAGTGAATGCATAGTGGTTTATAGACCTTTTGTAATATACAATTCTGAACATTGAATAGTGAAAATGGAATTTGGTAATAAAACAACTTTTTCATGCCTGAACAGTTCATAAGGTACAGATTTTTTTATTTGCCGAACCAAGATCTTTTACTATTTTCAAATGAGTTTTCAAAAATTCAACAATTCGCACTATTAATCACCTTCACATTGAAATAGGCTATTTAAAGCAAATTGCAACAAACAATTTCATGCCGAGAAGAATTGGTTATATTTGATTCCGAAATTGTGCTAGTACTCTGGTTCTCATCAGCACGAAAATATTTCACTGGTGTTTGACCTTTTTTTAATCTTCTGGTGTATAATAGCACCAAAATAGAGTAAATATTTTTCGATTTTGTCATATCCATTTAAACGGGCAAACAGTAATGATCCTTTTCCTTTTTTATTACACAAATTAATATCTGCACCATATCCTATTAATAGAAGAACTATATTTGTATATCCTTTTATAGTTGCCCACAACAAAGGTGTCATGCCGTCCTTTGGATTATTTTGATCCAATAGAGCCCCTTGTGAAAGCAACAGAGAAGCTATCTTAAAATATCCATTTTTACTTGCAACAATCAAAGGCGTATTCCCATTATCATCTCTTTTGTTTAGATTACAAAAGCAGTCTTCAAATATTTTCATTTCATTTGTGTTTTCTTTTCCATTCAAAATTTTTGATAACTCCCTCTCTAAAATAATTGTAAAATCTCTTTTTATCTTCATTCTTTCATCATTGTGAGCTATTGTATATTCAAGATCCCCTATTTCAAACTGATACTCCATTAACATCAGAACTAGTTTTTCTTGACTCGATATGCACAACATCCTTAAGGGGCTACGTTCATGGTAATCTTTAAATGTATAAGCACCTTGTTGAAGTAGAAATTCTACTACCTGATACCACCCTTTTCTACAGGCTGTCCAGAAAGGCGATTCATCATTATGATTGCACAAACTAACATTTACGTGGTGTTCAAAAAGTAGTGTAACAATTTCTAAATGTCCACAATCACAGGCAGCCCAGAATGGTGACGGACATATCTCTGTAGAATTAACTCTTGCTCCATACGAAAGGAGAAGAACTGTTATATTTTTAAAACCATTACTACAAGCCCAAAATAAAGGAGTGGTGCCTGCGAAATCATGAAGGTTTACGTCTGCGTTTTTCTCCAGTAACAAGCTTGCAACTTTCATATCGCCATTCACACAAGCCCACCACAGGGCTGTTCGTCCACACCCATCTCTTTGATCGATTTCTGCTCTATTTTCTAATAGCAGTTTGATCATTTTAACCTGATAATACTTACAACATATAATAAGCGCAGTGTCACCGTTCTTATTTGAAACGTTCACATCAACTTCAAACTGAGATACATGTAAAATTCTAAGGACCTCTTCATAACCTTCACGGAGAGCAATAAATATTGGCCGGGTAAATTTACAATTTGTTCCACTGTCAATTTCTTCAACTAGTTTGTTTTGGAATGCAACTGGAACAACCTCAGAACAATGTTTTATTTTTTCACTAAAAAGCTTCGACAAAGAATCAGTAGTTACTAACTTTGAATCATAGCCCATTAACATAAGGGTTATGTCATCATGTTTTTTTAAACGAGACCACATTAAAGCTGTCATACCATCATTTGGATTTTCATAGTTAGGATTTGCCCCTTGTGAAAGCAAAAGAAAAACGATGTTAGAAAACCCGTTTCTACTAGCTACTAGTAAAGGTGTATTTCCATAAATATCCTTCTTATCTAAATTGCCAAAACAATCCTCAAATATTTGCAGTTGTAATTTGGTTGATAAAAATTGACGTTCAACTCCATTTAAAAAGAAATCCATTAAAGACGAAAAGTTAATTTTCCTTTTTATCTTTTCAGTAGTTCGAGCTAGCGCATATTCAAAATCGCCAATTCCAAAACCAAATCTCAGCAAGATTTCAATCACATTTCTTTTTCGTAATATACATGCCATTCTTAAAGGACTTCGTTCATGTATTTCTTTATCAGAATATGCACTATTCTCAAGTAAAAAGGACACTACCATACTATGTCCATTTTTGCAGGCTATCCAGAGAGGCGATTCATTTCTGTTATTGCAAAGTGTTGGATCGATTCCTTTTTTAAAAAGCAAGGAAACAACTTCTATTTTACCTGAACTACAGGCGGCCCAAAACGGGGTAATAGATTCCTTTGTCGCAATAATCTTTGCTCCAAATGACAAAAGTTCCTTCACAGTATTAATATACCCGTTGCTGCAAGCCCAAAACAAAGGAGAACAACCTGCTACATCCTGTTTGTTGACGTCGGCATTTCTCTTAAGGAGAATTCTTGTAGATTCTAAATTACCATTAACACAAGACCACCATAGAGCTGTTCTCCCACTTTTATCTTCCTGATTTAACTTTGCTCCCTTTTCAAGAAGCAAGGGAATCGATTTACTACATCCATATTTCCCACTAATTATAAGAGCTGTCTCACCTTCTCTATTTTTTAAATTTGTGTCTGCACCATAAGACAGCAAACATTTAACTATCTTTTCATCAGAACTCACTCTGCAGGATTCATGCAAAGGTGTGTTTTCATAGGAATCAACAATATTTACAACAGATTTTTTTTCAAGGAGTATTTCAATGATTTCAATATCTTGTTTATAAACAGCCTTGTGCAAATACGGTGTACTACAATATGTAGATAGAGCACCCCTGGAAAGAAGTTTTAATACAATATCTTTAAATCCATAATGAATAGCGAAATACAAAAGCGGCATACAATTCAAATGGGCTGTATGAGAAGCACCACTACGGAGTAACAAAGATATGATTTCTTCATTTCCTTCACAGCATGCTATCAATAGTGGAGTATTGCCGGAATTATTTGAAATATCCATATCTGCTTTGGATTCGATCAATATTTTCGCAATTGATTCCTGATTTGCTTTAGAGGCCGCATGTAATGGAGTGTCTCCACGAATATCGGCATCGTTCACTGAAATACCACTTGAAAGCAACACATGCACTACTTCTTTGGATCCAGAATAAATGGCTGCCATCAAGGGTCCTGGTTTTTTTCCTTTATATTTATTAATACTTGCCCCTTTTGATATCAGCAATGCTACAACTTCTGAGAAACCTCTTCTACTAGCAAATAATAATGGAGAATCCGTATTAGAAACACTTGCTTCCACGTCTGCATTCGCTTTTAAAAGTAGGTTTGTAATATCATAAAATCCAAACATACAAGAGACCTGAAGTGGAGTTACATAACAAGAACGTGTAATCAGCTCAAAATTTGGCAATGGATGTGTTACATTTACACAGATATGAGGACTTTTTGACAGAAAATAATTCATAACATCTTCACTTCCAGACACACAAGGGACGTATATATCAGAGATAAAGTTGACTGGACAATTTTCTGAGTGTTCGAATGTAGGCTTAGCAGAATAATTTTCACATAGCAGACATGAACTTTGCACTTTACATAGACTATCAATTTTTTTCACTAACTTCGTGTTGCTACTCATTAGAGACAAGACATAACAAACATCTCTGTTTAATAGGAGCCCTTTAAGTGCTGCATATTCTGAATATTGATATTTCAGACCAAGATCAAATAATTTTGCCCATCCAAAGCCCAAGGTCCAAAGCAATAGAGGACATTTCAATAAAAATATATGTCTCAACTCTGAAAGATTTCCCCAGTAAACAGAAGAAAAAATGCAATCTGTTTTGGCAGACAAAAATAGCATTGGACTTTCTTTAATGATGGTTTTACCGAGTTTTTCCTCCAAACAATCGTTAGGAAAATAAGGTAGATGAAATATATCTTCCCAATTCATAGGCTCTGTAATTTCTTTGTAAATCCTTCTGATTAATAGATCCACATCAGAACCTTCAATTATGATAAAATATTCATCTCTATGGTCGTCTGAATTTAAAGTTTTGTAAGGTCTTACACGATCACGGATGATAGAAACTGGACCGTACTTTGCCATCAGCCAGAAATTTTTTTGCGTGATGCAAAGATGGTATGCTATTATATCTGTGTGTGTGGCATGAAGGAATTCATATGATTCTGAAATTCGTCTAACATATACATCTGTGAGTTCCTCCAAAGCATTTCGTATTATAACCCTGGAACATTGAAATAAAATCCCAAAACTTTTAAACACATCCTGAATTCCAGAAATATTTTCATTTTCCTCTGTTACAAACTTATTTCCAAAGAGTAAAAGGCATACAAGTGTACAGTATTTAAAGTTGTTGTGTACAAATAAATTCTCCAGTTCTTTAATGTATTCTGAGAAAGGATTGAGAAAAAACGCTTCAGGAGCTGAGTGTAAAGAATCGTTTTTTGAAAAAATTTTGCATAACAATGGAAAATTGTCGTGACGCATGAAATCAACTTCCGTAATATTTAAATGTAAGTTGGTGTATTTCTGTAAAATTTCCTTTCTTTCTAAATATGAAATTTTATTTGTGGCAAAGTCTATGTTGAGAATGTTTAAGCATAGAATTTTTATCCTTTTAAAACGCCTGCTGTTGCTTATAATTGATCTGCAAGTAACTAAAATTTTACAACTTTTTGAATCTTTGTCGATCTTGATTTGGTCTTTCCTTATATCTTCAGTAAGATTCCTCTTTATGTTTTCCGCATTTCCCTCTATTGACATCACATGGTTTCGTTTTGCCCATTCAATAAAACTCTTTCTTTCCCAGCTGTTAGAAAGATGTTCATCTAAGGTTTTGTCACCAACAACATCATCAACAACGAAGATCTGTTTTTTGTTTTTATTGTGATAACGCTGAATGTCCTCGGGTCTGTTAACTGGTATAATTTTGTATCCCTCCTCTTTTAATTTAAGTGCTACATAACGAGTTGTTGCCGTTTTCCCCGAACCAGAATTACCGACAACAGTAACAATGTTGTTCAATGAAATAGCATTATAAAGATTTTCTGCAAATTTAGTAACATGAAATGTCTCATTTTCAGACTTCCAGCACTTAATTTGTTCATCAATGTCCCCTGAAAAAAAAAGATGTATTTGTTTATCTTTTTATGTAGAATGTCCTGTTATGGCAGCATAACTTGGATATAACTGTATTTTAAAATGTAAAGGATATAACTGTATTTTAAAATGTAAAGGAAACGATTTGTTGGAACATACAGGGAACATAAATCAATTTGAACCAAATGAGTTTGACACAAAACCCCGATAAAACGTTTATTCGAAGGTTTAGTGTTCATACTACATCCAATACTTACAAAGAAAAGTGTCTGATATTGAATCTGAAAAGTAGTTGTTTGGTCTGCTTTGAAGCTGAATAAGCATATCGTTATTTCTAATGTCTTCTTCGAGTGCTCCAATTCTCTTTTTGATCGCATTCTGACAGAATTTGATGTTATCCACCTCGGTCTCTATTTTTTCTATTTGACAAACTTGTTTCTTGAAATGGGTTAAAATATCTTTCTGAGATCCATCTATAGATGAAATCAGCAAACTTGTAATTTCTAAGTCAAATGCTCCCTTTCCTAGTCGACTGACAGCCTTTAAAAAATCATAAGTTCCATAACGTGTTTTGCTTATATAATAAAAAAATCATGTTTATTAGATCATTTAAATGAAAATAATTTTACTGTTCTTATACTTAACAAATCGTTTTATCTTTCTTTTTCATTATTCATGCATAACATATAAGAAGTGTTTGCATATATCAGGGAATTTTAAACATTATTGAATATATATACATTCTTTATTTCACTCCAAATGGATTTGAATTCTTGCTCATCTAATTCACCATCATTCTTATGCATGAGTTGATTCCGTATTAAACGTATCCTGACTAAGTCTGCCCCTTCACTAGTGTCTGTCGCAAAAGGAGCATTATTCCATCCTGTTGAAGGAGGAGAAATTTTTGTGAAGTTACGGAGGAGAGTTGTTAATAATGTTATGTCAAATTCTTCAGGGTTGACCAGTTTTCCTGAGAACAAGAAACAAATGTTGATGTAATCATTTGTTTATCTAGATATTAAACCAAATTATTTATGTAAAAGTGTTGAACATTGCATGCACAATGTCTTAATAGTTGTCAGGGTTTTATAAATAGTGCACTAGACAGAGGCGAGCATAACACTCTTATCAAATTCTTCTGTTCTAGAGCGGATTATATTGAAATTCTCAGGGATGATATAGTGAAAAAAAATACCCTAGAACTTTTTTTTTCATTTTTCTCTCAATTCACTTCCATCCGATTTGTTCGATTTTTTTTTTCAAAAATATTTTGCCGTACTCATATATCAGAAAATTAGAGTTTAAGACACCAAACTATTGTATACTGGGGAATTTTCATTCCCGTTTTATTTTCGCCCCTTTCGTCCTAACGTCATTTCGGGTGAATTTTAAACAGGGCGAATTCAAAGAATACGCGATTAAATCAATTAAACAAAACTATGTCTGGGCGAATTTAAAACGGGGCAAAATGTCTGCAAGTGTGAAAGGGCGAAAATAACACGGGACGAAAATAGCCCTGTATACAGTTATATGAGTATCAGATCTTGCGGAGTAGTAAAACCTATTTCGGTTTTTGTTTCTTCCAGTCTTTATAGAAAGTGATAAAAACATCGAGAATTTTAAATGCTCTTTTATTTTTTTTTTCTTTTTGCATCTCATTTGAAGTTTTGAAATATGTCAGTAACACCTGAAACAAAACGACAACTTTCGGTTATAAGAGATACATGTAACATACATAATTTACTTTTTTATCAATATCTTGTATATATCTTCTATATCTAAGTAGAGTTTTAAAAGGAAATATTTTTGGATATGTTATTTAGAGAGCAAAAGTCTAAAGTTACGTCAACATCTTTGTAAAATTCCCTACCGGTTGCGTGTTTTCATGTCCTCCAAATAGGAAGTTATCTGAGTAAGACCTAGCTAAGGTATTTAGACTACAAACTGTGAATAATATATCTTAATGAATAAGTGAAAATATTAGAGATAAATGCGTCAGTTGTTTTGCTCTTTTAAATCAAATCTTATATCAATTTATTGTATCTCTTTCGTTGTTTTTAAGAATTTTAGATTTCATCGCAAACAAAACGTCAACTTCCTGGTTAAGACATAAACCACGTTATTTCGATGTTTAATTTTCTCATTAATATCGCTCATAGACAAACTATTTGAATTGTTTTATATGTTAGTAATACTACAAATGATTAGATTTTTATATACCATGGTTGTAATCTAGACCACTAATAACAAAAAAAAAGAACCTAATAAAACACGACTTGACTTTAACACTGGGGAAGTTTGGTTGAAATTGGCCCAGCAATTCTTGAAAAGAAGTCGAAAACGTGAAAAGTTTACAGACAGACGGACAGACAGCTAGGCAGACAGACAGACAGACGGACGCCGGACAAAATGTGATCAGAAAAGCTCAATTGAGCCTTCAGCTCAGGCGATTTAAAATTTAATTAAGCAACCATGATAAATAAAAATTCAGATTCACCCCTGTATATCCCTAGGCCTAATTGTACAGCTATATATATAGATACATGAAATTAGTTACCTTAGGGCGGGTCAAAGGTTTTTGTGTCGTATTGATTCTCATTGGGACGTTGTTTATGAAATAGGTTTTCATTGGGTTTTATCTTCTTTTGACAGCAGGGGATGCTCATTCCTCCATGGCACCTTATCCCACTTCTGATCTTACGGAGGTCCGTGTTTGCTTTCCTCTTATTTTGTACTGTTTAATGGATTTTGAGATTGAATCCTGTTCGTTATCTCCATATACTTATGGTCATTGGTTTACCGTCAAACTTTTCTTCTTTGTCTTCATGAAAATTGACTAAGACTGTGATTTTACAGACTCTTATAACTTACTTTTGGAGACCAGCGATTTCCATTTACTGGTTCAGTACTAAATTTCATTATTAATAATTGTCAAGTAATGTGACCAGTTTACAGATCTGCATTCATAAAAGATCCAAATTTGACTTCATATTAAAGGTACTTGGACTCAAATTTGACGTTAATATTTTCTCTAAGATATTCGATTTATATATTTTATTAGCATTTCACACAAAATTTAATTAAAAATCTTATTTCATTTAAAAATTATTAAAACTTCAAATTTTTGGGTTGGTTTGATTGACACATCCTTGCACTTTCACAAATTTTAATTTTATTCTTAATGCTTAAGAAAAGTTGCAATCTTAATATATAAGTCGTCATATTATAGAGAAAATATTAACTTCAAATTTGTGTAGACTATCTGAGGATGAGTCAATATGAGTTTCATCTTTCCTGTCGCAATGATTCTTGAGAAGTTTTTAAAAGAATTTCCTACGACGTTGCGCACGGTGTTGGTACACATTGACGTTACGTCAAAATAACGTTAAAAAGTCATAACGTTGTTATAACGTTTTGAACCTTATACCTGTATATTTTAGATCTTTGAATGAATTTTATTTTTCAAAAGTATAAAAAAATAAAATAAAATAAAAATGTTCAATGTTTGAAATATGTTGATGTTTATTAATACATCTTTATAATAAAAATTTAATTACTGAAATGCCAAAAGCACTCAGTGAATATTCCTTTTCTATTTTTCTCACTTGTCTGTCTTATAAGGAGAAAATATATAAGTAGTTTTCCCTTCCCACTTCCTTCAATATTGTTTCAGTTAGTTCGTTACAAGTCTTTTATTTCTATATAGCGTTTGCATGCGCTTTGGGTGTATATAGAAAAGAAAATGAGTTAAAATTTTTATTCTTTCTACTTTTCAATGGAACTGCGGGTGTCATTTTGACTTTGAAAAAAAATAAGCATCAATTTAGTATATTGAAGATGCTTCAATATAAATATCACTTATCAGGGGGTAAAAGATGTATTCCCAAGGCATTCCTATGTAAAACTTTGAACGACATTGTAGCCCAATCCTACCTTCGGGGGTCATCATTTGAACAAACTTCAATGTACACTACTCAAGGATGATTCAACAATAGCTTCATCCTCCCCGTTCCTATAGATCTTGAGGAGAAGATTTTAAAGATTTTTCTAAATATCGGTATTCCTATGTAAAACTTTGATCGACCATTGTGGCCTCACCCTTGCCCCAGGGTCAGGATTTGGATAAACTTGAAGGTACTATACCTGAGGATAATTCCACATGAGTTTCATCTTTCCTGTCCCTATAGATCTTGAAAAGAAGATTTTTCCTGATATATATTCCTATGTAGAAATGTGATTACCCATCATAGCCCCAACCCACCCCCGGGGTCATGATTTAAACAAACATTGATATACAGTACCTGTGGATAATTCAAGATGAGTTTCATCTTTCCTTTCCCTATGGATCTTAAGAAGATATTGAAAAAACAATTCCTGTATATTCCTATGGAAGACTTTGATCGGCCATGGCGGCTCCATTCTTGCCCTAGGCGTCATGATTTGATAAAAAAATTACATCTACATTACCTGAGGATGATTCCAAGTGAGTTTCATCTTTCCTGGCCCAGTGGTTCTTGAGAAAAAATCTTTTCAAAAATGCCATAAAATTTTCACTAACTCATAATTATTTCCTCACTTTGAAGAGGACTTGGCCTTTCATTTGAACAAACTTGAATCCCCTTTACCCAGGAATACTTAAAACCAGTCTGGTTGAAATTGGTCGTGTTATTCATAAGAAGAAGATAAAAATGTAAACAGTTTACAACAACGCCAACACCGCCGACGCCAACAAACTCAACGACAGACAACGGACAAAATTTACTCAGAAACGCTCACTTGAGCCTTAGGCGTAGATGAGCTAATAATATTTTCTGAAGAAAAAAAAATTCAAAGAATTAAAATTCATATCTTCAAAAATTTATTTATGGTCAATATATTTGATTGTATAATACTGTTTAAAAATTGATAAAAACTACCATATTTTTATGATTTCATATTTTGGCATAATTTTACAAATAACAATAATTCTTCACACTTGGGTGCTCTGCATGCCTAAAAATTAAAATTTCTTTTATCATAAATCTATCTCAAAAACAATTTTAGCTCTTGAAAATTGATTAAAGCACATCAAAAATTATAGAAAAACTTCAATAATAATCATTATTTTAAAAAGCATTCTCTTTTTCATCATAGCGTTATTGATTTTTCTCTGAGGGTTTCAACAATTTAGAACGTTGACGTCAAAATTCCATCAAAACAGGAATTAAGAGAATGTGATGGCGGCGCTGATTGTATTTAGATAACTGTGGTTATGAGATAACTACTTAAAAATTTTCTATTTATTAGAAAAAAGGTACATTAATCATGTCGACTTATTTTATAGCCATGTGTTTTTCTTTACTGGAGGCAAGAAATCCCTGTCCTTATGTAAGCCAGAATTTCCTCTGATATTCTTTACAACATCAAAATATGTAAATATAAGAAATGAATAATGATTATTCATTGAAAACTACATAACGTTGTCTATTTCTTAAATGATGCAGTAATACGATTGACAATTTCTATCGATTTTTTTATCATTTAAATAATGAAAATAATTTGTTTGGGGTTCTAAACTGTGAAAATATTGAAGAGATTTCATCTGTTTGTGATAGGGAAACATGATTGCTTGTGATTTTACAACAGATAATTGTAATCAAGCTATTTTGTGCGCTTTCATTGCACTATTATGGCCCTATATGCTGTATACACTTAATGTTAATTTAATGGTCACCATGAGCGTCAAAGAAAGTCCACAAGTTGTACACAGGGACTAGAAGCTAATTCTAGCCATTAAATATCCAGCACTAAATTATGGATTTTGAAGCTGAGCAAGACTTATAAATGGGTTTAAATTGACTTCTTAAAAGTGAATATAATTAAGGTGCTTTGCTTCATTGTTAGATTATTTGAATTAAAATATAAAGTAAAAGGTTATTCTTCCTGGGTGAGTATTGCATATCCTAAATGAGAAAAAACTATTTTGAAAGGGTATTAAGTAAGTAATGGATATATGTCGAATACTGTTCAATATGTATGTTTGAGGCCAGTTAGGGCCGAAAACTGTCTGATAATTTTACATATAGAATAGTTTTCGACATTTTTCTAGTACGTGTTCGTGATACCCCTAACATAAAGATACTATAGTTAATACTATAGTTATATTACAGTTTCAAAGTGTCAAAGTTTTCGCCAAAGTTTTTCTAAGTGTCAAAGTTTTCGCCAAAATTTTTTCAAAGTGTCAAAGTTTTCGTCAAAGTTTTTCAAAGTGTCAAAGTTTTCGTCAAAGTTTTTCAAAGTGTCAAAGTTTTCGCCAAAATTTTTTCAAAGTGTCAAAGTTTTCGTCAAAGTTTTTCAAAGTGTCAAAGTTTTCGTCAAAGTTTTCCAAAGTGTCAAAGTTTTTCAAAGTGTCAAAGTTTTCGTCAAAGTTTTCCAAAGTGTCAAAGTTTTTCAAAGTGTCAAAGTTTTCGTCAAAGTTTTCCAAAGTGTCAAAGTTTTTCAAAGTGTCAAAGTTTTCGCCAAAGTTTTTCAAAGTGTCAAAGTTTTCGCCAAAGTTTTTCAAAGTGACAAAGTTTTCGCCAAAGTTTTTCAAAGTGTCAAAGTTTTCGCCAAAGTTTTCCAAAGTGTCAAAGTTATAACTATAGTAAATCAAAGTTTTCAAAGTGTCAAAGTTATCACTATCGTTAACTATAGTTAATTATAGTTAACTATAGTTAACTTTAGTATTTTTTTTGTTAGGGACAGGCCGTTGGATAAACTTATGCTTTATCAACGGGTAGATGCTTTATCAATAGTACTTCCGGTTTTGACACGATCCCTCTCTTCAACATTTTATTTTATTGAAACTTTTATCTGTAAAAATTGCTGCCCTTATCAAATGAATGTCAAAGGGGAATGATATCGTTAAAAGCAAGGAAAAAACTGGTATGTCAAAGAAGTGTCTTATTTTATCAAGGAACCTGAAGACAGATGTTACCCCCCCCCCCCCTTAAAATCGTTCTCGGAGAGATTAAAGCCCACCAGTTAAGTTGTTATAAGACTCCTTTGACATCTTCAACAATGCTTTCTTATATTATAATACGTATCCCTACCTAGTAATGTAGTTATAACTTACCATGGATCAGCAATGAATCTAGACAAATAGGCCCCTAACCTTCCCTAACACGTTTTGTACCGCCATCGTAAAAAGAGTTGATTTTCACGATTCCCATAGTCCTAACAATTTTAGTCAGAAGTTCGTTTAATGTCAAGCTCCAGCAATTGTCACTTAATGTTTTCAAAGACTCCGATAGCAAAAATTCTAATTTTTAACACGATCTACTTTCTTTCGAGGCATGTCAACATAACGGTACTACGTCATCAATTTATACGTCATTAATTTGAATATTGGCAATCATTCATGTCTTTTCGTGGGGGGAGTCTCGACGTTTTGTTAAAAAGAATGTTGAATGAGATAAACAGAACATCTATAATTGTGTGATTTGATATTGGCTTTATCCAACTCGTTGAAATGGTGTATATTCGCTCGGCAAGTCTCGCGATTATTATACACCATTTCAACTCGTTGGATAAAGGCAATATCAAATCGCACAATATAGATATCCTCTATATATCCATTACTTAAAACATTGAAAATACCTCATAATCTCATAATACCTAATATTCATTTTATAAGAAAAAAAAGTTTCTCCTAAAAATCAATTAATGTCATTATCTTTTTAATCTGTGCATAACATATTGAGAAAATGAGTGCTGAAAAGACAGGGAATGAATTGGATATGACAAATTGAATGAAGAATGTTTCAACGAAATGAGACCTCCAATTTAAGAAAAAAATACTTGGTATAAAAAGTCCACTTTCAAGAGTTATCTTTCCTATTTACTAAGACTCAAAACACTAAGGAACGTTTTAACATTACATCTAAAATTCAGAACAAAGCTTTAAACGTCTAGAGTATATATTCTATTCAATAGAGCAAATACATATATTAACAGCAACTCAGTCAATAGTGCAAATAAAAAACTTTTTAAATTTTAACAAAGTTGTAGATTTTAACTCGAATTTCCTCCATACAAACATGCAAGGGATTGATACAACTCACTGCTTCGCTATGTAATTACTTGTTTGGCGAAGATTTGGCTCTTTTTGTTGCTTCTTAAAAGCAACCTTTCTTGGTTTATGCATAATGAATTTGTTACTTTATTTTCACTGTTTATAACACCACATGATTCATGTAGACTATTTTTAAAGTTCTGTAAAGGTCAAGGTCATATTAAAGAGGTACCTTTACAAGAGAAAAGCAGAGAAAGAAGGATATGGGGATAACAAACAGTATTCAATCTCAATGTCCATTAAATAATATACAAAATAAGAGCAGAGCAAACACGGACCTCCGAAACATCAGAGGTGGGATCAGGTGCCATGGAGAAGTGAGCATCCCCTGCCGACCGGTCACACCCGCCGTGTGCTCGTTGTCATGATCAGGAAAAAAACAGTCGAAACAATGGTGGTTCATTTTTTGTGTCATACGTCATCAAAAGACTAATAAATAAACATAAGAAAAGAGAAAGTAAAAACAGTTAGTGAACTCTTGTTTCATATATTCATTCATTCAATCGCAGTCGTTTAGCTAAGCAGGACAGGGGTCCAGTGGTGAAGAATTCTAATTTGGAACATTTTTATTTATTATGTGCGTAAACTAACATTGCTACAGATATAATTTTTGGGTTATATTATGATATTATTAGAAAGTAAAAAATGCAAATTTTCATCCTAGATTTTAGTTTATACATGTTTAATGGAAATTCTCAAATTTAAATTGTGCAGTCACCTGGAAAGAATTCTTATAAAATTATTAGAAATGGATTTAAATTTGCATATTCAAAGTGCTGTATCAAAAACACTTTACAGTGGAGGGAAGTAATTATTTTTAGGAAGGTTAAAACTCGATTTTTTTCATGGAATTACTATTTTGTAGCAACTTAATTTTTCCTTGTGTATGCTTTACCTAAATTTTTACCTATCATTAGCTGAGGGGGGGGGGGGGGGTTGACATATTTAACATTAATTTCACTCTTCTCTTTGTTTTTCCCGTCCGATCATTATCGTCCGTTAATACAGTATAAGACTGGTAATTATTATTTTCGGACGGCTACAGGTACATTTTTAGAGTGAAAAAAAAAAAAACCAAAGGCATGAAGTCATAGCAATATTTGAAAATAAATGATAGGATGTATGTTGTGTATGATGATCATTTTTGAAGCATAAAAAAAAATTCTACCTTAAGTTCATTGTAACATGCATATTTTTATGCCCCTCGTAAATGAAGTTTCTGGGGTACATAATTTTTGTTGTGCTCCATTTATCTATCTGTTTGTCCGAGAGAAAAAACTTTGCCTATAATTTTTTGATGCACTAGAGCTCTGACTTTCATATTCACATGTGTATTCCTTGTGATAACTTTTCTTTGGGTACCACCACATTTGAACTTTTGAACTTGGAATTTAACCTTCATTTACACAAAATTCCATGCGTTTACTTTGGCCATGTCTTTAGAACAGTATATAACAGAACTTTTGTACTTCATATACGTATTTTTTATGGCAAGATCTTCATTTGATACCAACAAATTTGAACTTCAGACCTTGGCCTCAGAGATGTCCGTACTTATTAAAAAAAATTATAATTGTCATAACTTTCGAAGGGTGAAGGCTAGGGCTTTCATACTTCACATATGTAATTCTTGTTAAGAGCCCCTTTATTGCTAACCAATAACTTTGACCCTTTGACCTTTGAGTTTTTTTACTTAAAAAACAAAGTATGACTAAAACTTTCAAAGGGCTAGGGATTCATACTTCACATATTTATTGCTAGTGACAAGTCCTTTCAGTGGATATCATGAACTTTGACTTCACTTTGGGGTTTGACCTTCCTTTTTAAAATGTTAAACCTTGTCCATAACTTTCGAACACTTAGGACTAGGGCTTAATTTCATACTTAACCTAAGTAATTCTTGTGACCAGATCTTTCTTAAGGTAGGATTCTTCGCTGGTTTCTGACTAAATTAAGTATTCAACGTACATTTGCTTATGTGTCTTATAGATTTATGTGTAAGGTATTTAAAAGACCGTATTTTCTTTCCTCATCACAACTCTACAACTTTGAATAGAATTTGTAAAGCGCGATTGAAAACTAGCAAGGACTATTTCTTTTTGGCGGAATGGTATCGTCTGAAAAAAACTTCTTTCCTGCATATCAAAATTATTATACAACAATGAATTTATAATTATCTATATATTTTTTTTTTATAATTTTACACAATCAAAGACATAAATAACTTTTCAAATGTAAGTTGAATAAAAAATTTCCTAATATATCAAATAAATATAATTTTTACAACAAACTAGAACTATGTTAACTTTTAAAAGATTGATTTTTAATTGATTAAAGGTCTTTGGATGAAAACAAAATTTGTTTGTGAAAAACTGATGCCCACGTATAAAAACAAGATTAACTTTTTCATAAATGCATTTTTAATGTATTCGTACCAAAAATAGGATATTCTCACAGGAAAAACAATTGTGAAATATAAAGGTAGGCCAATGATAAAGGATTTTTTTTCATAAGTACGGAAATCTCCAAGGCCAAGGTCGAAAGATTAAGGTAATTGGTATCGAAAGAAAGGTTTTGCCATAAAAAATAGATATTTGAAAAATGAAAGTCCTAGCCTAAACTCTTCAAAAGTTTAGGCAAAGGTCTAAGGTCAAGGTTAGAGGGTAAAATTTCTTGATATCAAATTAAAGGTCTTGTCAAAGGGATTAAAAATGAGAAGTATGAAAGCATTAGCCCAAACATTTTTAACATATGGTAAAAGTTTGTTTTTAAAAGTAGGTCAAACTCCAAGGTCAACCTCAAAGGGTCAAGTTCTTGCTATGCATTGAAGGGTCTTTTCACAAAAATTACATATGTGAAGTATGGCTGCACTAGCCCTTGCCGTTCAACATCTTTGGCCAAGGTTAAAGTTTTTTCATAAGTACAGAATTATCCAAAGTCAAGGTCAAAAGATCAAAGTAATTGGTATTCACCGAAAGGTATTGCCAAATGAATACATATGTGAATAATGGAAACCCTAGCCTTATCCCCTTAAAGGTTATGACCAAGGCTAAGAATTTCCGAAAGTAGGTCAAGTCCAAGGCCAAGAGTCAAAGTTTCTTTCAATCAAATAAAAGATCTTGTCCCAAGAATTTAAAATCCAAATATTTAAAGTATGATTTTACTAGCTCTAACTTTTCCAAAGTTATGGCCATGGTTTGCGTTTTAAAAGAAGCTAAAATCCAGGGTCAAAGTCGAAGGGTCAAAGTCTTTGGTATCCAGTGAAGAATATTTTCACTTGAATTACAAACGGACAGGAAGGAATAGATATTGAAAATATCAATTTATTTACTTTTGAAATTAAAAATTGAACAAATTTATTCATAATTTAAACATACCTCAAATTTGACTTGATAGGTTCATTTTATATGATGAGTTTGATTTTAAAATATGTTACAATATATTTTATGAGCATATTTTAAAAACAAATTTTATTTATTTGATGTCCATGATAGATATCAAAATAATCATCTCATTATGAACAATCTTTATTTGTTAATTGCGTTTTGATACTTTTGCTTTGTATTATTTTCATTGAAAAAAATCGGATTTCAAAACCGTAACACCGTTCTGGATGAACTTCAAAGCCATTGATAGTTTAGTGACTCAATGTACACAGTCATGATAACTATTGTCTCTTTCACTGACCGCTATCCCTTCTTTAATTTGTGGCAAAGCGACCGTGTCCACTATGGAGCGGTTTAAAATAGCATTTTCTCTCTGTATTAGATTTTTCAATCAAAACAAAATAATAGCATCCAAAAAGCTATTGATGAATTGAAATTGTGCATAATGAGACGATTAATTTGATATCCATAATTGAAGTACTGTTATTAAAATTGATTTTAATATGTTTTAAAAATATTTTGACACATATATTATCGTAAAATGATTAATATAGAAAAGGCCAATTTTTTTTCATTTTTGAATAAATAACAAATTATTTTATTTGTATCGTAAAGTTAGTGAAATAATTTAATAAATAGATTGATATTTAATAATGAATAATTGATTATTTTGGGGGGCTACTTAATTATTTATATAATATTTTTATGTATCTATTTATATCAACAGGTGTATTCTAATTCTTATTTGTTTATGATTCTTTTTATTTTGTTGGCAAAGTTATTTTTCAAAATAGATAAGTACACTAATTTTTTATATATTATTAATAGATAAATTGCTTTATTTGTTTATTTTTATTTTTTCTTACACCTGTTTAATCCATAGAATATTTGGCGCAAATTTGCATCTTTTGAAAATAAAAAACACAGCAGGGGTATGGTACAATACTATATAGATAGTAATTGAAAAATTCTAGTTTTGAAAACTAATTCAATTCAAAAAATCATTTATTTTTTAGGGGTCGATGTTTGTGGTTTGAGAAAAAATATTTTGGTTCATGGGGATTTGATTTCGTAGTTTAAGAATCGTTCAGTAGTAATATATGTGAAAAATTGAATTTCGTTGTGGACATA
This sequence comes from Saccostrea cuccullata, assembly GCF_032062105.1. Classification (NCBI taxonomy): domain Eukaryota; kingdom Metazoa; phylum Mollusca; class Bivalvia; order Ostreida; family Ostreidae; genus Saccostrea; species Saccostrea cuccullata. Next base: position 162,527 of record NW_026922636.1, read on the forward strand.
AATTTGTTGGGTTTTTTCATACCCAGAAATTCATAATAATAACCCCCCCCCCCCCCCACGAAAATTAGTGAAATCACACTAATTAATTTTTAATGTATTATAAATAAATATAACTATCTAACTGCATGTAATAATTTACTATAAAAATTAGATCTATTTTTTGTTATATTTTAAAAAATGTCGATACAAATTAAAAAAAACAAAATAATAATATACTCGAAAACTGGATTTATTTGTTTTATTCTAGGCAAGGTGTTTTACGATAAAATATGTGTCAAAGTATATTTGAAGCATATCAGACCAATTTTTATCATACTAGTTCCATGATGGATATCAGAATAAGCGTCTCATTGTGCACAATCTTCCGTAGAATGCAAAGTCCGTAGAAATAAGGGAATTAAATCTTTTTTGTTTTGATGTTTGCATATGACACAGTAATATTCGCTAACTCACCAGAAGAATTACACAACTTGCCTTATGCTTTACAGGTATATATATCCTCATTGAATCTAACCGTTAACACCGCAAAAACCAAAATTTTAATATTCAGGAATAGGTGATGCGTTAATTTTCATTAACGTAGAATAATGAACTTTAGGAAATTATCAATTCTTTTAATTACCTTATGGCTAGTAAAAAAGACAAAAGGTGTATGATTGTGTACCCTGAATCGCTGGTACACGATCAGTGGCTTTGAAGTTTTTTTTTCAGAACGGTGTTCGGGTTTTGAAAACCGATTTTTTTCAATTAAAAACAATTAATAATGTCAAATACGCACAAAAGGAATTAAAATTGTGCATAATGAGACAACTATTTTTATATTCATCATGGATGTAAATTATTGAAAGGCGTTTTAAAATGCTTATGAAATACTTTGTGGACAGACTGACAGACGGACAGACAAGAGAAAAACAAAATACCCTTTTATCTTCCATTACGGGGCATAAAAAATAAACTGTTTGCAATAATATCTCTAATAACCATTCGAAAAGGAATCAATTCTTATCACTTAATGCACTAGTTAGGTAAGAAACTCTTTTATTTGTTGAATCGAATAAATGTAAGAAATAGTTACACTTGTAGTAATAAAAATTAATAAAGAAATTATTTGTATACCGTTTTATATGTTTAAGATATTAATAGTTTCATTAATCAACTTTGAATATTGCTTCTACTTTAAAAATAAAACAAAATATTGAAATATTTTTATAAAAATCAATGAATTCAAAGTACTCATTATTTCGCTGTATAAAAATGTTATCACTAGACTTTCCATAATAGATATCAAATATATTTACCCTTTCCTGGAAGGAGTAAATGTAAATTTCCTTTTGTCACTCCAGGATATTTCTTGATTTCTTCTTCTTTATCCGACAAATCTTTCGTCAAAGTTGTTATTTGGTGTTTAGTAAGAAAAAACTTCCTGATTGCCTTTGGAATGACAACCACGGTAGCATTTACTGCACGTAAATAGCGTGTTTGAGCATGTGGAATCACAGCCATTTCTCCCTTTTAAAATATTAAATGAGTTATATAACTTAGATTGCATTAAAATATGAAATTGAAAGAGATTAACAATTGTTTTATCAGTAAATAAACGAAAATAATACCGTAAATCTGGAAATTTTTGCTGTAGATAAATTTTTAGCAATTTTGCGAGTTCTTTGTTTCGCAAAAATATTTTTCTTAAAAGTAAAATACCAATAAGAAAATATAAACGAAGCAGTGGTAATTTGCAAAAATTTGAAACGTACAAATAAATCAACACCATTTTGTCCTGAATTTGCAAAATAAAATCGACGTAAAAATTTTCAGATTTACGGTAAAACTATGAAATTAAATTGCAAGTTTGAATAAAAATGACATCATAAGTGATTCACTAGAACAATATTAGATTTAAGTATGTAAAAATTGTAAATGAGACAGAGATAGAGAGAGAGAGAGAGTGTGTTTAAGGAATGCATCTAGGTTTAAAGTTTATAAAATCTATAGGTACTGTGAGAACTGTTCTCACTAAATAATTCCTCGCTTAAAATAGAAAAGACCATGTTCTGCTCTGGGAGACTCGCTCGAAATTAGAAATTAGTGACAGACCAAAGAGTGAAATTGGAGGTCCGCATAGACATAATGTAAGAGTTAAATAATTTGTGACAATAATTAGTAAAGCTTTCCAATCATTATTTTCAATTCATATACATTCTGATAAATTCCTCACTTGATCAATTTTATACTTTTTCGATTCAAAGACAAGGTATATAAAATACCGAACCTGGCCCCTTATATGATGCAAAAATAAAAAAAAAAACATTACACGCTCAAACTTGTGATAAACTTTGTGCAATGAAACAGAAAATCAAAGTGGATTTAAATGCCTTTGAATTCGACCATTTGAATCATTTGATAATTAACCAATCAACATTTGCATTAAAGCCAATCAGAGTTCCCGAATTATCAACCAATCATTAGTTATTAGAAACAGTATAATTACAGACACCCACGAAGCAATCGGTTACTTAGTGGTTACTCATCGCTTGAATAACACCTCTAGGGCCAGGTTCTTGGGCTGTGTCGGGAAACAGCAGAATTGTTCGCTAGACCACTCAGCTCTGGAATCTAGTTCTTTATTAGTGTCTTGGTGACTTATTTATGTAGTGTTTTGGTGAATTCATTTATATTTTTGTCTCGGTGACTTTTCATAAAGGTGTCTCAGTGACTTTTAGGGTGTGTTCTTTAGGTATAGTTGCAGACTGTGTCGGGAAACAACAGAATTGTTGGTTATACAACTCAGTCTGCAACTACAGAGATACGTGAACATTATATTTGATTATTTGGTTGATTGTTAGTGATTGTCAGTGATTCTGTCGTTATAGTTCGTTTTTATCAAGTTTTTTGATTTAATAATAAATCAATACCCAAATAGGACGGAGGAAAAAGTATATACATATATAGTGAATTTCAGTCAGTTGTTTGCCATTGTTATTGAAGTTTGTTTTAATTCGATATAAACGTGATTCTTAGGAAAGAATCCTAAGCGGACCCAATAAATAATTATTTGTACTTTGTAAAAACGTTACAAATTTCGTGGCAGCAGTTTTAAGAATATTAGGTTTATATATTTTATATCATTTGTTTATCGATTATTTGTTTTCATTTTGCGGGCATATTGTAAAACATGGCTTACAAGGACATAACCGACATTAACAATTAAATAACATTCATAGAGCAGAAGTTACAAGAGTTAAAAAATGGCAGTTTTAGCATTCACAATGCTAGTTTAGCCAAGGATGCAAGTGCTTATAAAACAAGTATCCCAGATGTTCGATCAGATACGAAATCAAAAGATTCAAGTTTTGCATCAGGCAGATTTTCCGATATAGACGTTCACGGTGATGTTAAACCGAAAAAGCATCTCGTAGGAAAAGTTTCTTGGGAAGATGAAATGTTGTTTGGTACAAGTAGTGTTCCTTCTGATGAGGACAAAAGACCTGGTTATTTATGTCAACACCAGTCTCTGGAGGTGCAACAGAGTCAAACATTACTAATCGCTGAAAGGATCGTCATTTAGTAGACAGGATACAGAGACCAATATCATAACGGCAACAGAAAAGAAACCACAGACCCATATAAAACCTGCAACATTTGATGGTACGGGATCCTGGTTTGATTATCGTTCCCATTTTGATGCATGCAACATGTTGAACAAATGGACGGAAAAAGAGAAAGGAGAAAGCAGTTTCCTTTAGAGGACAGGCTCAAGGGGTACTGGGGAATTTGTCTAACACACATAAGCATGACTGTGTCTTACTTGTGAATGCATTAGAGGAGAGATTTGCAAATTCGAATCAAAATGACTTGTATAGGACAAAAAATATATCAACATTATATTGATTTTATCGGAATATTTTAACGCATATTTCCTATGGGCGGTCTTAACCTATCTGAGAAGCAATTAAATGAATTAAATGACATGCTTGACAGGGAAATCATAGATAAATCGAATATATAGTCCATGGGCATCAGGAGTCGTTTTAGCCAAAAAAAGATGGTTCTTTGCAATTTTGTGTGGATTACAGAGGTTTAAATGCAGCTAAAGTCAAAGACGCCTACAATATTCCACGCATGGACGACTCGTTATACAGTCTTGCCGGAGCAAAGTGGTTCTCAACCCTCGACTTGTGCTCCGGGTATTGGCAAGTTAGCATGGATGACTCAGATAAACTAAAAATGGCATTTGCAACTAAATGTGGTTTATACCATTTTAATGTAATGCCGTTTAGCCTTTGCAATGCCTCGGCAACCTTCAAAAGGCTAATGGAAACTGTTCTGAGTGGCTTATAATGGCAAATATGTTTGGTATACCTAGGTGATATCATTGTTATCGGAACATCGTTTACCAACATGTAAGAAAACCCCACACATGTATTTAATAGGCTGTCATCTGCTAACCTAAAACTGAAAGCAAGAAAGTGTCACTTGTTTTATAAAACTGTTGAATTTCTCGGACATGTAATATCAGAGGAAGGAATAAGCACAGATACTTCAAAATATCTGAAGTACAAAATTTGTCTGTGCCTACTAATCTAACAGAGGTAAAAAGTTTTTTAGGTCTTTGCAGCTACTACAGACTATACACAACTTTGCAGCAAAGGCAAAGCCACTGAACCAATTGACTGAGAAGGGATCAAATTTCAAATAAACAGATGATTATCAAGCATCCTTTTACTCACATGCACTTATCCCTGTACCAATTTTTGCCCATCCTGACTTTTCATTCATTTTTTTGGATACAGATGCTAGTGACGTTGCAATAGGAACAGTTCTTTCACAGAAACAAAATGGAGTAGAAAGAGTAATTGCTTTTGGAAGCAGAACCTAGTCAAAAACCGAACGGAAATATTGCGTTACAAGAAAGGAGCTGTTGGCCGTTGTCTACTTTACACAGTATAACAAACACTAATTGTATGGCAAACAGTTTTTAGTCAGAACAGATCACAGTTCTTTTAAATGGCTAATGAACAGCAAGAATCCAGAAGGCCAGGTTGCTTGATGGTTTGAAACGCTGAGCAATTTTCAAATGACCATTGAACACAGACCAGGGAATAAGCATGCAAATGCTGATGCCCTCAGCTGTTTACCTTGTAGAAAAGCATGTTGTACATCTTCTGAATGTACAGTAAATACTATAAATAGTGTAACACCTAAGGATAGGTTGTCTTTGAAAGCGATGACCGAGAGATTGTTTTGAAAGCCAAACAAAACGATGACAGAGACATAAATCAGCTAATCAAATGGATTGGAAAAGCTGTGAAGACAGAGTCATCAGAGATTTCTGGTCATAGCAACTTCATTAAGTCTCTATGTTCTCAGTGGGATGCTCTGGTATTAGAGGATGAAATGCTCTTCCGAAAGAAAAAGCACGAAAAAGTTTCTCTGCAAGCTGTTGTGCCATATTGTGAAAGACGTACAATATTATGACAGTTCCATGATGAAAGGACATCTGTAATCATGGGATAAAGAAAACATTGGCGAAGATAAAATGCAAATACTATTGGCCAGGATTGCAGAAAGATGTTAAATTGTACATTGCTGGTTGTAAAAATTACCAAAGGCGAAAATCTCCAAATACTACTAAATGTGCCCCGATGCAAGTTGTCACTTGCGGCGCACCGATGGAACTTATTGCTACAGATATATTTGGCACACTTCCCATGTCCAATAATGGTAACCGATATATACTAGTTGTATCGAATTACTTTACTACATAGACAGAAAATTTTCCTATGGCTTATATGAAAGCCGCAACTGTAGCTAAGGTGATAGTGGAAAAAGTCATAGCCCGTTTTGGAGTGCCTGGAACTATTCACTCCGATCAAGGAGTCCAGTTTGAAAGCAATTTTTTTATAGAAATGTGCCGGCTTTTGAATATAAAGAAAACACACACCACCCCGCACCACCCCCAATTGGACGGGACGGTTGAAAGATTCAACAAAACGCTGGCTACCATGTTATCAGCCTATGTCAATGAGCATCATACGGATTAGGACGAACATCTCCCATACGTAATGACGGCATACAGAGCAGCAGTCCACGAATCAAAGGGTGCAACTCCAAACAAAATGATGTTAGGTAGAGATGTCGCTACACCTTTGGATATCGTATACGAGGTCCATTCTGATATTAAGAGAATTCCACAGAATAAATGGGTTTGGGAGTTACAAGAAAAATTAGAAGAAGCACACGCAGTTGTCAGGGAAATGACAAAAGAGAGTATAGAACGACAAAAGTGGTACCATGATAGAAAATTAAATAGGCAGTCATTTAAGCCAGGTGATAGAGTTTACATTTACTTCCCAAAACGTAAGACTTGTACATCTCCCATATTAACATCATATTGGCAAGGACCATTAGAAATTATTATAAAGTGTTCCAATGTCACTTATAAAGTAAACTGTGGATACAGAGGTATAAGTCAAGTAATTCATACTGACAAGTATGAATAATGAAAGACCAAATCCTAACATCAGCACCTTTGCAAGCGGATACATTGCAGAAAATACAATGTTTGATTGCTCTGAAGACATTGCTGAAGATGCTGGGGTTACAAATGAAAAGGGATGTTTTCAGGCAGATGGCAGTTGGTCTAGTGGTACGTCTCTCGCTTTATATGTGAGAGGGCCCGGGTTCGCATTGTGAACGATCCAATTCTTTTTCGAAATACTTTTTTTACTAAATGATAGTATTCAGCATGTGAAATGAAAAAAATTATGAGGTCTGGTTTGTACAAATTCATAAAATCATTATTACAGTGTGATAAATATTCCATATAAAAAGAATCTTCTGTACAAATGATAAAGAATAAGCAATCAAACCTTTATATGCATATTGGCATATTTTTTTGCTTCAGTATACATGTATACATTTAATAATTCTACGAATTCAGTCAAGGGGATCTGACCCCCGAACTGCGCATGGTTTACTTTTTCCTTAGTGGGGGATACAAATTCTCTGAATTAGCTTGTTAGTGCATCATTCTAAAGACACCCCTAACGAGAACCCGAAAACGGTTCTAAGCCTATTAGTGGAGTGATAATCCTAGAAAAAGATGCTTAGTTTTCGAGTTTAATTGACCGGCATACCCTACGGCTAAAAGTTATATTTTATAAGAGACATTCTTCCTCATACATTCTTGCCCGGTCGTTGAGTTTTCTCAAGTCAATTTTATTTAAACTTGCGATGAAAGTGAAAAGAGGGAGGGGGATTTAAGTCGTTTTTTTTTACTTGCTGATAATATTCTTTTTCAAAGATTAATTATTGATTTAAAAGAATACTAATTCGTGTGTGAAAGGATATCTACAGGTAGCTACATGTAAATATACAATGCAAAATTAATCAGGAATATTATCCCCCTTTATTTTAAATCTTACGTTTTGTTATAGAAACTGCGTAATATTCGGTACAATTACCGTATATACTCGCCTATAAGTCGGATTTTTGGGAGTTAATCTCTGGTCCAAAACTCTATTTCCGACTTATAGGCGAGCTATAAAATGAATGGTATTATATGAGGTCAGTCTCTATGATATATAAGCTTATTTAATACAACCGACTTATAGGCGGACCGACTTCTAGGCGAGTATATACGGTATTTCATGCAAAATTTATAATGAATGTTAACTTAAACGTTAGAAAGATTTATAAGACAATGATTTCTGATCAAATAAACTGCACTATTTTAAAAACATTCTCACACTAAGCCTTGTATTCTATTTGATCTAAAATGTTTTGAGTAACTGGAAACGGATATTATAGAATCCGATCGTCTATGAAGGTGACTCCATAGATCAAAATATTGTTAAATATATTACACTGGCTTATATTATTAATTTGATAACGCTTATATTCAGTTTGAATTATTGATTATTGATTATTGATTAACCGGGTTAGACGCGGAGAAAACCATGTGCACAAACCCAGATGCCTGGCCTGGTAAAAACGTGATGGGAAAAATCATTCAGCGAATTGCAGATAAATGCAAACACAGGCCACGCGCGGCGTCCCAACCAAGGCCCCAGCGCAAGGCCAAGCAGCAAGGAATTGACAGCTACTTAGGGTAATATGTTTACTGTAAATTTTAGAAACTCTCTATTTCCTTTTTTCTATCTCTCTCTTTGTAAAGCAATAATTTTCCTTTTGTCACAATGTCTACCTTAAAATGTCTGTCGTTAAACTGTAGGGGGTTGAATGATTATAACAAAAGATGTATTTTGTATGAGTGGTTAAAAAACGTTGACTGTGACATAGCATTTTTGCAAGAAACTCATTTTGTTTCAGAAAAGGAGACGCAGTACAATGCAAGATGGCTAGGGTCCTCTTATCATTGTTTTTCTAACTCCCCCCACAGTAGAGGCGTTACAATATTGTTTAAAAAAGAATTCTCATTTAAGTTTATAAATCAACACAGATCTAATGACGGTCGCATCATATTGTTAAATATTGAACACGATAACAAAAATATAACCCTTATCAATATATATGCACCAAACACTGAAAATTTAAGATCTGATTTTTTCAAAAAGGTTTCTAAATGGATATCGCAATATAGTTTAAATGAAGAAAACATTATTTTTGTTGGCGATCTCAATTGTGCTTCAAACAATAAGAAAGACAAAAGCGCAAAAATATTGCAAGATATAATTTTTAAGTTTTCATTTCTTGATCTCTGGTTAAATTTAAATCAACAGAAAACTGGTAATACTTGGTGTGACGGGCAAAACGTATCTAAAAGTAGAATTGATTATGTATTTTTCACTGACAACTTTTGCCACAAACCTTTAAATTTCTTTCTACGAAAACCGCCAAATGTTTCTAAGTCAAGATTAAGCGATCATCTTGCTCTCGTTTTTAAATGTGAAATTTCTGGAAATACACGCGGAAAAGGTTATTGGAAGTTAAACACATCGATCTTAAAAGAATCGGCGTATTGTGATTTAATCAACAATTTTTTCGCTAACCTACCCGAAGAAATTATAAATAACAGCAATTGTAAAACTAAATGGGAACTAATTAAGTTTAATATCAAGAAACTTAGTATTGACTACTGTAAAAACAGAAACAAAACTCAAAGGGAAAAAATTCAAAAGATCGAAAACGAAATTGAACAAATGGAAAATAAACACTTTACAGAAATAGATATGACACGAAAAAAAGATCTTGAAAATCAACTCGATAATTATTATGAAAATAAGGCAAAAGGAGCTCAGATTCGATCAAGAACAAGATGGATAGATGAGGGTGAAAAGAATACAGCATACTTTTTAAGGCTCGAAAACAAACATCAATCACATAACGTTATAAACAGAATCAAAGTCAATGAAGAAATCCTTACCAAGACCGACGATATACTTAATCAACTATGCGTATTTTATGAAAATTTGTATTCATCTCAGAAAATTACAGTTGAAAGAATAGATAATTATCTACGCGATATTGAAATGCAAACTATACTTACTGATGACGAGAAAGATTTTTTTGACAAATTTCCTACATTAAAAGAATGCTCCGAGGCAGTATTTGAAATGAAAAACAACAAGTCCCCTGGACTCGACGGCTTACCGGTTGAGTTTTACAAAATGTTTTGGAAACATTTAAAACAATACATGTATGATGCGCTAATTAAATCTTACGAAGAACAAGAATTAACAAATACACAAAAATGTTCCGTCTTGTCTTTAATTCACAAGAAAGGTGATCTTGATAAACCTCAAAATTACCGTCCCATAAGTTTAACAAATTGCGATTACAAAATTATAGCCTGCGTATTTTCTCGGCGTTTAAAAAAATTCATAAATAAATTAATTAACCCGGATCAGTCTGGGTATATAAAAGGACGATATATAGGTAGTAATGCAAGACTTATTTTAGATATCTTTGAATACTGGGAAAGAAACAATGAATCGGGTATACTGTTATTTGCTGACTTTCAGAAAGCGTTTGACTCAGTTGAGTGGGAATTTCTGATTCAATCAATGAAGAAGTTTAACTTCGGTGACAACTTTGTCAGATGGATCAAGATCTTATATACAAACCCTTACTTTCACATAAAAAATAATGGCTGGATTTCTAGAAAATGTCAGATGAATAGAGGCATCAGACAGGGGTGTCCTGTCTCAGCTATATTATTTCTATTTGTAATGGAAATCTTATCTACAAAGGTAAATAAATCAGATAATGTCCAAGGTTTTAAAATATGTAATATGCAAAAGGAAATAAAATGCATGAATTAGGTATTTATTTAGATGAGTACAATTGTTACACTTTCCCTAGAAATTGTGGAAGAGGGGGAGGTATTGTCATTTTTTATAAAAACATGCCCAGTATCAGTGTTAATATTATAGAATGTTTTTGCAATACTGTTATCTGGCTAGAAATTAGAAAAGAGTCAAATGTAAATGAAAAGCCTATTTATTTAGCTTCTTGCTACATACCACCTGAAAAAAGTACTTTTTATAAAAAAGAAGATGTAGATATTTTTCAGTATTTAGAAGAATCAATTTGCAGATTTGCTAGCAAGGGAAAGATTTATTTAACAGGAGACTTAAATGCTAGATGTGGTAATTTAGATGATTTTATAAGGAACGATATGATAAATAAATCGGTAACAGATAATATGCAAGCTTTTACTGATTACGATTTAGATACAAACGAGTCTACAAGGAACAACAGTGATAGTTTTGTGAATAATTTTGGTAGAAAATTGATAGACTTGTGTAAAACCACTGGTATGCGAATTATCAATGGAAGACATAAAAATGATCAACATGGGGGTATAACTTTTTATGGTGCAAATGGTATGAGTACTATTGATTATCTAATAACAAAGAGTGAAAACGCTAGTAATATTGTAGATTTTACTTTAGGAGATTTTTCTGTTTTTTCAGATCACGCACCAATTATTTTTTCTATAGGTGGTGCATTTAAAGAAAGTGAGGTTGATTGTGGTCAAGAGCAATCAGGTAGAACGGTTTTTAAATCAGTAAAATGGGTTGAAGAAAATGTAACGCAGATAAATACTACTCTCAATAATAACTTTGACTTGCTTTCTGATTGTCTGAATCATTCGTTTGATAGCACAGAAGTAGTAAATCAGTGTGTTAATAATTTTAGTAAGACATTATGTGATTTAATTCTGCCATACTGTAAAATAACACAGAGTAATAGATCTATTAATATGAATAGAAATATTAATTCAAAACATACTGAAGATAAACCATGGTTTAATGAAGAGTGTAAGACAAAGTACATAGAATATGAGACAGCTCTAAACCATTTTAATAAACAGAAATCTACTGATAATAGATTAATATTAGTTAATAAAAAAGCGGCTTACAAGAAAGTTATGAAAAAATGTAGACACAATTATGAGAGACATCAAGGTAATAAAATCGAGTATATTCGGAAGTATAACCCCAAAAAATTTTACAAATTGTTTGAACGTAAGAAAGGGCAAGTAAGTTCAGATTTATCGGCAAACGATTTCTTAGAACATTTCAAAACCTTGCTTGAATGTAATACAGAAAACAATTGGAATAATGAATTTAATTACGTAGAGACACAATCATCAGTATACTGTGAATTAGATCAGGAAATTACGGTACAAGAAATTGAATATGCTATTGATAAATTAAATCATAATAAAAGTAATGCAGAAGATTGCATGATTAACGAATTCTTCATCCATTGTAAACAAATACTCATGCCTATTTTATGCATGTTGTTCAATAAAATCTTTACGTCAGGCCATTATCCAGAGAGTTGGGCTACTGGGTGTATAGTGCCAGTTTTTAAGAAAGGGGATAGTAATAATCCTAATAATTATAGGGGAATTACACTTGTTAGTTGCATGGCTAAATTATTTACAAGCATATTAAATAATAGACTGATGAATTGGGATAAAGAGTATAACATAACTACAGACGCGCAATTTGGATTCAAGTCAGGTGCAAGTACCATTGATGCAATATTTGTTCTACAGACATTAGTTAACAAATTCTTAAGGAACAAAAGAAAACTTTATTGTTGTTTTGTAGATTATCAAAAAGCCTTCGATTATATCAATAGAATTTACTTGTGGCTTAAAATTAGTACTCAGGGTATTCAAGGGAAATTATTTTGTATTATCAAATCTTTATATGATAATATTAAGGCATGTGTAAAATATAATGGTTTACTTACAGAGTATTTCAAAATTACGTCTGGTGTGTTACAAGGTGAAATTTTATCACCATTATTATTTTCTATGTATTTGAATGACTTTGAACGTCACTTTATTACAAATAATTGTCCATCAATCGAACTGCAGATGATAAATATATTTTTACTGATGTATGCAGATGATACTGTTTTGATATCTGACTCAGCTGAGGGTTTACAAAGAATGTTGGATGCATTATATACATACACAACGGAGTGGAATCTAACTGTTAATGTTGAAAAAACAAAAATATTAATTTTTCGCAATAGTCGTAAAATACTGGAAAATGAACGTTGGATATACAACGGTTGCAATGTTGAAGTTGTTAATCAGTTTAATTATCTAGGTATGTTATTTAATTATAATGGAAAATTTACTGAAACACAGAAACATTTTTCATGTCAAGGTAAAAAAGCTATGTATGGTGTAAATAGTAAAATCAGGGATTTGCATTTTAACGTAGAAACACAATTAGCTGTATTCGATACTTATGTTAACAGTGTTATGAGTTATGGAGCTGAAGTATGGGGATTTCACAAGGGTCAAGACATAGAAAATGTTCACTTGAATTATTGTAAACGAGTCTTAAAGGTCAGACAAAGCACTAGTAATGATGCAATTTACTGTGAATCAGGTAGATTTCCACTTATACTTGAAAGGAAAAAGAAAATTTTGAAATACTGGGTGAAATTAAAAAACAGTGATAATTGTATATTACAAGCATGTTATCAAGATGTGATTGAAGATAATGATGAATGGATTGTAAACATTAAGAAGGAATTCCAAAGGCTTGGTTTAGCTGACATGTATAATAGTGATTGTATTGATAATAATACTCTGAACATTATATTTCAAAGAATGTATGACTGTTATAAACAAGAAATTATGGCAAGAATTTGTAATTCTCCTAAATATTTTCTATTTCAACATTTAGTGGATAAAGTTGCATTACAGACTTATTTAAGAAAACCATTGCATTCTAAGTATAGAATACCTATCAGTCGTTTAAGGCTATCAGCTCATGATTTAAGAATAGAAAGGAGAAGGTACAGTAATATAGAAAGAAAAGATAGAAAATGTGAAATATGTAGGTCAGGTGAGATAGAGGACGAATTTCATTTTGTATTAAAATGTCCTCGATATGAAGAACTTAGAATTAAATATATTAAGTGTTATTATTTTAAAAAACCATCAGTATTTAAATTAGTACAGCTATTGAGTTCTACAAATACTAAAGAATTATGTAACCTGGGCAAATTTTTGTATTTTTCTCATCAATTAAGAAATGATGTTCTAAATAATAATTAAATGATATTGTTATGCAATTATTACATGTATATTGTATAGCCTGTACAAATCTTATGTATGAATATTGTTTACCTATGAGATGTAATGTCTCCGGTTCAAATAAAATACTACTACAGAATACTACAGAATATATACAAACCCTTACTTTCACATAAAAAATAATGGCTGGATTTCTAGAAAATGTCAGATGAATAGAGGCATCAGACAGGGGTGTCCTGTCTCAGCTATATTATTTCTATTTGTAATGGAAATCTTATCTACAAAGGTAAATAAATCAGATAATGTCCAAGGTTTTAAAATATGTAATATGCAAAAGGAAATAAAATGCATACAGCATGCGGATGATAGTACTTTTCCAGTCAAAGATGAAGAATCTCTTAAACATGTAATTAAAATCATTGAAGATTTCGGGTCGATCTCCGGCACAAAGTTGAACTTATCAAAAACAGAATGTATTCTATTGGGAGATCTTAAACAAGACATGGAAGGGGAGACATCTCTACATGGTGTCAGAATTAACTCAAAAACAATAAAATGCCTCGGCATATACATTGGGCATGACAAAGCAGAAAACAATGAGAAAAACTGGTTATGCAAATTAAGAGATTTTGAAAAAATACTTGACTCTTGGCGAAGCAGAAAATTAACTATTTTTGGAAAATGTCAGGTTATAAATTCTCTATTAATTTCAAAAATATTATACACTGCTTCTATATTAGAGAATCCAGAAGAATTTTTCATCAAAAGTCTTAACAAAATAATATTCTCCTTCATTTGGGGTAACCGTGAAAGAATAAAACGCAAAACCTTAATAAGAAGCATAAACGAAGGCGGAATCGGTATCACTGACTTTGAGTCTAAAGTCAAAGCTATTAAAGCCTCATGGATTACAAAGATTACGAAAGATAAAAGTAGTCTACTCTCTCTTGTAAATGCTGTTTTATACGAAAATAATATAGATTTTGCGTTTTTAACAAATTCAAGTGTTACAAATTACAATGATCTCATACTAAACTCCCTTCCTGAGTTTTATAAAGAGGTTGTCTTGGCTTTTAATGAATGTAAGGATAATACTTTTACAAATCTTGCAAATCAGAATATTTGGCTTCATAAAAACATCTGCTTCAAAGGTAAACCACTATTCTTTCCGAATTGGACTAAAGGGGGTATTTTGTTAGTAAAAGACCTCTTTAATCACAATGGTTTCAAAACTGTGAATGAAATTAAAGAAAAATTAGCATCCACTAATAATTTCCTTTGCGAATATCTAATGGTAAAGACCGCCTTAAAGAAACACTATTCACGCATAAACATGCAAACTATAAACTTCGTAAACACAAACGCTAATCAACAATTCTATTTTGACGGAAAATTTGAAGAAATTTCTAATAAAAAAACTTGTTTTTTCTACAACATTTTAATAAAAAAGAAATCGCACAATCCAATCATGGAAAATATCTGGTGTAGAGAATTCCAAATAGATAAGAGTCATTTCGACACTATATATGAAAATAAAGTTCGCTCATTATTTGATAAATCTGTATCAGAATTTAGTTATAAGTTACTACATAATCTGTTGACTACAAATCTATCCGTTAGTAAGTGGGATAAAAACAACAGTGGCAACTGCGATTTCTGTGATACACAAGAAAATATCAAACATTAGATCTTCGAATGTGACTTGATAAAGCCAATCTGGAGTAAAATTTCTCAATTAATAAAGATAGATATAACATGGAAAATGATTGTTATAGGATTTATTTTTTTCAACAACAAATACACTCTTATTTTAGATAACACATTGTCATTCTTGGCGTGCAAGATTTACAAATATAAAATGAAATGTAGAATTGTTAAAGACCAGGTTACATATGAAGGAGTGTGTCGCTTTTTAAAAAGTGCGCTGATGCAAATGTATTTTACTATTAAAAAGACAAAATGTATTAATTCAGATTTTAAAATTCTTGAACTTCTGTCACAAAACTTATAATAATATGTATATTAATTGTATCAATTTTATATGTACTAGAGGGTGAGCTGGCCCTCTGCATGTACACCCATGTGGCAGGACAAAATGGACTGTGAAGTGAACTGTAAATGGAAGTCCTGTCGCATGATAAGATACATGCAGCTGAATTGATCATATACTAAAAATACATTGACTCATAAATCATAAAAATCATAAAAGATTCTAGGGTACATGTATATAGTTTTGCCCTGTCTGTCTGCAAAAACTTTTCACATTGGCCATACCATTTTAGCCGTTGAAAGTATGTTTTTCATATTTTGCAGACCTGTGTAATCATTGTGACAAGACCTTTCTGCCGGGACACCCAATTTAACCCTATGACTTGAACTTTGAGTATGACTCACTTCTAAGAAAGGTCCAAAACTTGAATATGGGCCATAACTTTTTTTGCTAGGTCTGTCATACTTCACTTGTGTATTTACTGTGACAAGATCTTTCAATTGGTTTAAATTAAAATATTTGACCTTGAATTACTAGTTTGACCTTTTTGAACATTTGAGCTGATAGTAGTAGGGCTTTTATATTTTAAAGGTTTATTTTTTGTGACAAGACCATCCTTGGATATCAACAGTTTTGACCTTTGAATTGAAAAAGAATACCTTTTATTGCTGATTTTCTCACAAATAAAAAAAATGCATTTTATTTCATGATTTGCCCGATTTGATGCATTTCTGGAAAATTACTTTGTACTTCTGTCACAGGGTGAATTATAATTTATTGATTGATATTACTAATTATCATTCATATCATTTTCATATATTATTATAAGGCATCATTTTATTATAGTAACTAGTGAATTCCGTCGTCATTACGGAATTTACTACGTTCATTCAATGCCTTGAAGGGTGAGTGGTCAGTGAGAGTATCCGAGTGTGTGAGTGGTTAAACTAGTTTTTCAATGTCTCTTCGGCATTCGTGCCAATACTAACTTCTCGAGCACTCCAACCTTAGACTTTCGAGAGGGAAGACGTTCTCTCTCCCCAACACAACTTTATATCTTACGATATTGTGGCATTCAGTCTAGAATTACGGTAAGAAATAATTGTTAAATTATTTCTTAGTATCCAATTGTCGCCCGCGTGGCGCAGTGGATAGAAAGTCTGCTCTAGAGTCGCGAAGTAAGGAGTCAATCCTTAGGTCGCAGGTTCGAATCCAACTTTGGACGTGGAGACCGGTCCTTCGGATGAGACCGTATAAACCGAGGCCCTGTGTCGCAGTAATTCTGGCACGAAAAAGATCCCTTACTACTCAAAGCCCTGAGTGCTGAACATAGAACAAAATTTTTAGCCCTCCACCGGCAAGTAGTGGCGTCTCCATATGAGTGAAAAATTCTCGAGAGGGACGTTAAACAACATACAATCAATCAATCAATAGTATTCAAATATTATCCAGTATCTATTTGATCATTTTATTTAACTGAAGTGATTTCTAAAATATCTAAATTCCTAAGATTAAATTTATTCGCGTAAAAGTGTGAGTGAGGAGAGAAATATTTTATATTTTATAAAATACATGTTGTATTAAATTTCAAGTCACCGTCTTTTTCTGATTACGTATAATATATTAAGTAGTAATAATTTACAGACCGCCACTCATAAAAAATGATTAAGCTATTGATGATCGAGCTACATGACAGGACAGATACATACATAATGTACATCGCAATGCCGTACAATCATTCAAAATTTACTGCATTTATGAGAGTAGAGAAAATGGTGTCCAGTTTATTAATTACTATATCTAAATTTCAAATAAATTATCAGGAAAATACCCCCAACCCCCTCCTTAACACTTTGTGTACACATTGTTTATTAGTAAATTGCTTTGTATAACACGCATTCTCAATTTATAGTGCCAAATCGACTTTGGGAAAAGTAAAAAAAAAAAATGTGAACTGAAACTAACACTTTTATATCTCATTTGAAACATGCAAGTGTATAGTTATTAAAAATCACAATTTGATTTACATACCTCATGCTGTGTTTTGTTGACCTCCTTCGATATGAATGCAGTTGGAGGGCTAATTTTACACCAAAATATTTACGTGATGTTGAAAAGCCATATTTGGAAACGAAAAAAAAAATTGTGAAAAAAAAGCAAAATAAAGATAATACACATCGAATTTTGTTAACTATAAACATTTATGAAACATTTGTAAAAGGGTGTGAAACTTTGATTCAATTATTAGCAAAAACAAAGTAGGCATAATTTTCACTTGAATGAAATTATTTTTTTTTTTATTTTAAAAAGTTTTTATCAAATCTGACGATAAGGTAAATAATGACAATATTACCTAAAATACTTCATTATTTAATTCTTTATTAATCTATTCAGAGAGACGCACATTATTTAAAATATCAGCAGGTGAAATATTTCTCAAAATGTTACCTGATTACGAAGAGTTTGTTAAATATCACTTAAAAATCGCACATAAATTTATACAAAAATAAAAGTATATTCGGGGAAAAATGAATATATTGTTTCAAATTATTGAATTTTATGAATTTTCTTATCTGTTTTCTTGACAAATTGTTGAATTGAAGATTCAAGATATTACTTATCTGTAAAGGAATCATTTAATTTATGACACCCCCTTTCCTTCATTTAATTTGTTGATTATTTCAAATGCTTTATTGCTTGTGAAAACTTTATCGTCAAATCTCTAAAACAAAACAAAGTTACCCCCACCATCCTTAAAAAGGTTTGTTAATAAATACACTAGCAAATAATATGCATATGTGCACTATAGAGCCAACACACATAGCCCTCTTCTTTCTTTTAACCGATGTGGAAGCCCCCCCCCCCCCAATGCAGCGCAGCGCAGGGCCTTTTCTGTGGAATTATATTTCCTACGAAAAATGACATTTTCTTCTTCAAAATGTTTAGCTTGGTATACAATTTAAGTGCATATTACGAGTTTTTTAAGTTGATGATACACTATCAGTTCAAACAATCAGCAAAATACAAACTTTAAGAAAGTTTCATTTAAGATTTACGTTCTGAATGATGACGTACATTACACTTAAAGCTATGCAATATAACCAATTGCACAAAATGGAAACATTCGATCATTAAACCACAATTCTACTTGTGAATAATATTACTCGTATGTCAATTCAATTTTCAAATCACACGGATGCACAAAGTAAAAAAGGTTCACCTTTGCATGTGCACTTCATTTGCATTTCTGCACTCTTGCTACAGAAAATAATGCCATTTGAAGAAACAGTGTATTTCTTCATGCTTTTAGTTTTTAAATAATTAAAATTCACTCGAAAATCTGGTCAAACAGCTTTAGATTTCAATTTTAATTTACTTTAAAACATGGTAACGTAAATATTGGTAACAGGTAAATATCGGTAACGTAAATATCTTTCTGAGATTTATCGTAATTTTTAATGCTGTTGTTTAATTATTCCACTGCTAATTAAAGGCATATTCTAGTGCTTGCGTGTAAGGCAGTTTGACCCATAGGAGACGTGTAGTTCTCTTACTTAATTTGTGAATAAATACTCACACGTAAATATCGATGACTTTTTAACCATTGGACTTATAAGAAAAGGGGGGGATTTTCCAGAAATACAGGTAAACAGTGTCTTTTTTACCTTTCCATGCAATAGAAGAGGTGTTCATGATGTTAAAAAGTTACAACTTAATCCCATTGAGTCAGTTCAGCAATCCTTCAAGTCCTTTTGAATTTCCAAATAGAAAAGTAATGATTTTGCTGTGACATCAAAATTTGATAAATATATTAAAATTTTTACAAATTTGTGACACGCATATGTGTGAAGAGTGTGATATTCAGGAAATATAATTCAAATGTAGGACAATCTTACTAAGAAAAAGATATGTAGGTGATTTAAAACTTCTTTTGAGTTTAAAATAAAAACTTCACTATGATCGGCGACAGTAACGTAAATATCGATTTCTGCTATAAAATGCGATTTTCGCCTAAGACAGTCATACAAGTTTCAACAAACAATTGTTGTGTTTAATCAACAACCAACAATGGTTTATATGACAGGCAGAAAACGAAATTTATTAGAAATTTTATATCACTTAAAACACGGTACATTATTGAAAGCGAATTGAGACTATTATTTGAGAATCAGTGGTAAATTTATAGATTATCAGCATTATACATACTTCACTGATTAACTGAAGAGTTAGCATATGAACTCTCGTTAATATGAAGGCTTTTCCCTTCACAATTATGCATAATAAAGATCGAGATATATTTTTTTAGCATTCGCCATATAAGCCTGTAAATATGAAACAGTTTGAAAACCCGAAGGCTCTACATGTAATAAAGTTGGGCTGTGCGCGTGAATATACATAATTCTCTATTTTTTTCGACTGTTGAACAATAATAAGTGTAATTTTATTTTCTTTGCAAAAGAACTCTCTATGTGCATTAAACTGTAAGTTTTATTAGGCAGCGCATGATATACACTTTGTGCAACTAGACCTGCGTCAATCATGCAGTGCCCCCCCCCCCCCCCCACCCCCCCATCCAGTTCATTGTATAATACCGGTAGTAATTTTGATTTGTTTTTTTTGTAATATTATAATAAATAGGATATACAACATATGTAAATGCATGAGCAATACTTTATACTGCAATTCATCTGTTCTTGAGAGGTGTCAGTTAACTTAAACATGTTTAAATATTCTCAATTTTTAATTGATCTGTACATTATCCTGCTCAATGTGTAAACCAGGAGTGATGCGGAAATAAAATATTTCAGCTGTGGTTTTTAGAACTAAATTAAATGTATACCTGTTGATAAGGCCAGTGGAATGAAACAATGTATTTATGTTTTACGTTCATGTACATTTTTTTTTCTTTACTTGTCTCTTCCACTACAATTGGTATGAATTACAGCATGTCAAGGTCACATGAATTGTTGGTTTTTCCAGGTTAAAAACGTGATTGTCTGCAAGAATGGTATTAGGTGCTCGTGTACTTATAATTACTAAGTGACATGTCAGATGTACGGGGATATTTTTATTTCAAATTACCGCTTGGCTTGGTTTGAAAATATATTATTGTGTAGATGTTACAGCAAAAGAATCGGACACAAGTTCTTAAAACTTAGAACATGCATCCTCTCCTTTATAACAAATGAATACAAAAAATATTGATAAATAAATATCTATAAAGCAGCAATTTTTGCTCGCCAATAACATGGTCATATTTTGTTTCTTATAGTGACATGCTTTTCTTTTGTGAAATCTGCCGTTAATCTCAGATGGTTATAAAGTACATGGTTATGAAATACATTTAGAAGTATTGCATGAAACTACTATCCAATTTTTGTTTTCTAATTCTTTTGGCATTTGTAAACTACATGTTCTTTTCTATTCTTAAAAGATCCTAAACTGACTGTCCATATACTGATATTACATACTAGTTCACGAATGATTACTAGTACTTGTGACAAAAAAAAGGATATGAATGTTATAAAGATTCTGAACAAAACCGTCGCTGAAAATAAAAAAAAAATGATGCTATTTCCTGATGTTTGAAATTTACGGCGACATCCGATCGTTTACAACAGTGGATCACGCGACCTTTCCTGAATTGAGAGAAAATATATATACAGTTTGAACTGTTATAGTTAACGTTACCAAGCAAAGCAATCAGTTAAAATATGTACACCTGAAGACGGATTATGAAATCCAGAAAGCGCCTGTGTTAAATGAAATTTGGATACATATCCAATATATATATATATATATATATATATATATATATATATATATATATATATATATATATATATATATATATATATATATATATATATATAGATATATACAGGACAGTCAGCGTAACGATATGCGCGGAGTTTTAACAGTAATTATCACTTCAAACTAACAATGGCAAATTACCCTATAATCTCAATCCGGAGAACGATAAGAACATCCAAGTCAATTTGGATTATCAACGTTTGTACAAAGATTTTTTTTTTCAAAAATGAATTTTAATCAAAATTTGGTTCAAATTTACATAAATTTTATTTTTTCCGACTAACCGATTAAAGATTTTCTAACAGATTGGGATCGTTCCGACCGAGTAATCGGTTAACCGGTTACAAATTGCCATCCCTAATATTTATATATATATATATCCAATGAAAAAAAGTCAGAAATTACAAGACTCGAAAACCATTTTTACTGTTAGCGCTTTCTGCTTAATGGCTCTTCAGACAGTTAAAAGTTGAATATAAAATTGCTTAGTAACGTTCATAAGCACGACGTCAATGTTCATTTCCTCTACCCAAATAGTGCTTGGAGCTAGTCTGTGCTGTGCTGTGCTGTTTGCGAAATACTGAAATTTTGCCGAAAATGCTTATAATAGCTGAAAACTTCCACTTTGCTTAAATTTTGTTATAAAAAAAATAATGTTATGCTGACAAGGATTAGCTCCCAGCACTTTTCAATATATACACTTTATAACCATGCAATAAATATTCCAAATTTCAGCTGAAACAAAATAGTCTATGCCCTTGCACTTTTGATGTAAATCACGAATACGATTATCATTTTAGCAATATTCTCTACATTCATTGTCACTGTACAGCTCCAATACTACTAGATACATTCATATTCTATACAAATTGTATTCAATAAATTATTTTCTTTTAGTTTTAACGATTAGCATTATTTTAGCATTCTTGTAGTTATTAAACCAGTAAATCTAGTCCTCTGGGTTACCTGTGTTGCGTCATGTCAAGCTAAGGCTGATGAAGTCATATTTGACGAAAGACTTTATTCTACATGTATTATTCGACTGTATTCCTATCAAGTATTGTAACTTTACAAGATCTTATAAATAATTAATAAAATAAATAAATTCAAGCTGTTATCAACGCATGATCATGTCGTTATTTAATTTTTGTGACTTGTTAAATTTCAATGACGTCACAATTAAACTTCAAATACGGTGTACAAGGAATGTGAACTCTGACCTTCCTTAAGATAGCTGAGAAACACTTCCTCATTACAATATATACTAAGTAACTTTATATAATACTCAGGAGCAGAGAGAAAGCTTTTCAAAGATTTTATTCATTTTCATTATATAATGATCAAAACCCCGCCCTAACACTAGGGCCCCTGATCCTGGGGCCATAAAATTCATAATTTCGAATGAGGCACTCTTGCTCATCATAAAGATATACTTAGTTAAGTTATCTAATACCCAGTAGCAGAGAAGAAGATTTGCATAGACTTAATGCATTTTCACAATATAAACAATAGAGCCCGCCCTAACACCAAAATCCCTGACCCTAGGGCCATAAATTTCACAATTTTGAATGAGACACTCTTGCTCACCATAACTATGTACTAATTTAATTTTTTTAATACCCGGGAGCAGAGGTGAGGATTTTCAGAGATTTAATTCATTTAATAAGATCTAATACATTTTCACTATAAGCAAGAGAACCCTCCCTGACACAAGAACCCCTGACCCTGGAACCATAAAATTAGCAATTTCGGAAGAGGCACCCTTGCTCATCATAACTATGTACTTAGTTTCTTTCTTTTACACCCAGAAGTAGAGAAGAAATAATGCATTTTCACAATGTAATCTTTGTATCCCCGCCCTAGCACAAGAACCCCTTACCCTGGGGCAATGAATTTAATGATTTAAGTAGAAGATTTTAGTGGTTTTGGCCCTACCCCTCAGGTCCCAGGGAGGCGGGAGACCATAAAATTTAAACATTTTTCCCCTTCACCCATAGATTCTGTATAATAAATTTGGTTGAAATTGGTTCAGTGCTTTCAGAGAAGAAGCTAAAATTGTACAAATTTTAAGGCACGATACACAACGGACGACGGACAAAAACGGATAGCAAAATGTCATCTGAGTGACTCAGGTGACTTAATTAATAGATCGTCTTAAGTAGGCAAATTCATTTGGGTTATGAGCCCATCCGTCACTTTCGGTTGTCACAGGTAGTGATCATTAAAATTGAAAATTTCAACTTTTCTTTGTATTTGCTATTAACTTATAGCCAATGTAAACGATAGGAATTGTTATGTAAAGTGTGTCAAACTCCAAGGCAAACGTTAAAATGTCATACTTGATGGTACCTAAGTAAATATCATATCACAAGAAATACACAAGTGAAATATAAAAGTCATAAATCGATTAAATTTATAGTTATGAGCAAGGTTAAAGTTTTCTGCGCACAGACAGACAGGAGGAGGACACGGCAAGCAATATATACATTGAATCTTCGATTATAGGGGCAGAGAAAGTGACAAAAAATCAATATTTGTGTCTCTTTGGAATTTATACGCTAATTTTTGGGAAAACAGAAAAAAATTAAATCGGGATAGAATCCTCATATACGACCTGGATTAAAGGGTTATCCCTGCCTTGAAGCTTATGCTGAATAATATCATATATATGTACAGATCTTAATTTCTGTACCGTTTGGTCTTGCCATAGCCTTCGTCATAGCTCACACATCAAAATTACTGTTTTACAAATAGGCAAGATACAAAGAAGTTCCAATCTGTATGCACATTAAATAAAAAAGTGAAAAACACTCCAGGACATATATTGACAATGTGAACAACTTCAAGCAAGTTTTGTCCAATATTTTTTTTATCTCGAGTAGATCACAATTAAAAGCTGTTTTCAAAAGAAGTTTTAAATTGAATGCCTCTATTTTAATCATCTGTTTTTTTCATATTTAAAGACTGAATACCAACGCTGTCTTTTAAGCAGAACGTGGCTTGTAAATAGGCACTGTCAGACAGGTATTGATATTTTAAACCCTTCGATATCTTTACACCCGATGGCACATTTAAAACTAATTCTAAAACTTAATTTCATGGCGCATTTCAGAAGTAGCACGGCGGTGTGAGATGTACATCTAGACTCGTCTGACATCTACAGAGAAGTACATTTAAGGCATATCGACCTTCTGATAAGATAGATAACTTTCAAAGTACAAAATGTGAATATTAGTCACAGTTTTCTTAATAAGAATTTCCTAATTAAGACCTCTAAGAGTAGTCAATTCGATGAAATCTAACATCTTTTGCCAATTTTTGTGTAATTGTTTTATTATATTAAACAATAAAACATATAAAATTCAAACTTCAAAAGCCTTATAAATCGAATAAGTAATAGTTGTATCTTTTAAGGGGCCATTTTAAAATTGGTTTAATGTTTAAGTACTGAACACACTAATTTTGTTAGTATGACTTTTTTCAGAAGAAGAAATATTTAGAAAAAAGATAAAGCCTCCTAATAGATAATTTTTTTCTCTTACAACTGCAAACAACATTGTGATTTTCTGACTTAGGAAGCATCGCTTCATAATGTTTTCTAACATGATTGTAATAGGTATTATACTAAGTATTATTTTCATATGCACTTTATATTTAAAATTTTATGTTGTGATAATAAATTGTTACTCTTTTTGTTCCCTGTGTTCGATTTCTTCATATAATGATCTGACATAAAAAATCATTTCTAAAACAAATAAACAGCGCTTCATGCTTCAAACTATTTTCCATGTGACTCTAATATTTTAGTTCTTTATGAAAATCAATATTACAAATTTTAAATTTTTTAAAGTGATTTTTGTAGCAGAGTGTCGATGCTGCTCTCTACAACCCCTATATAATGAGCAGATCTGCTCCTTATATACATGTAGGAGTTGTAGAAAACAGCATCGCCGAGTGGAAAATATGATGGACTATGCCTTTTACAAGTAGTGTTAAGATTTAAAAGCCTAACCTTATCATATTTTTTTTTTATCTGTGAGAAACGTGAATTTAAGAAGCATTCCATTAAAAACATACACATTTTTTTTTCCTTTTTAGAAAAAAAAATCAAGACACAAGTATAAAGTTTCAGAACAGATGCTTGGAGAAACATATGAAAACGGGCCTAATGGTCCAAAATAAACACTGAAACTCGATATCAAAGGGAATTTAGATTAGTAAAAAAAATCCACTAACAAGACGGACCAAATTACGGAAAAAATTGAATATTGAACAGAAAAGATTCAATTCCTACCTTTTTCTCTGCCATGCAGTATTTCAAGTTCCTAAATTAGATTACTCGAAAAATTTCCAGTGTTTTTTTTAGCATTTTTCTGCTTGGAAGTTTTGGGTGCATCGGGTTGTCTCGATAAAGAAGTCTTGAACTATTTTCCTTTATTCGTACGCTATGGTATGAATAAAACAAAGTCTATTCATAATTTGTTTTCCTTTTGCATTCTCCAAATTGACTTATACAAATTCATTTATTACATACTTATGTCAACCTATGGGGTATTTCCCTCATAATTTCAGTATTTTTAACAAAACGGTTAGAACTACTTTTTTAACCGGCTACCCTGCATGTGAAGCCCAAACCTTATCATATTCATTAGACTGATACATATTCATGATATTATGTTCTATGGTAAATTGCCATAAGACAGACACATAGCAGCAGGGGGAGGGGCCACGTTTTCTAAATATAAATTGAATTATTAAAAATTTTCAATTAAAGGCAAATTGGCCTTCCACTTTTTTTTTTTACAGGTAAGTGAAATAAAGTTAATGTATCTTAAGAAAAAAAATGGTGCTATACCACAAAACTTTCCCCTAACAGTCATATTTCGTCTGCCAAGTATTTCCTGTTCATTATCTACGTTTCGGGTAGATGAGTGTAGTAGCTAAGGCGGCTTATAGAGCCAATGTCTCAAACGTAAAAGTATGTTTTTCTTGCAAAAAGTTCAATTCCCTTACAATGAATTTGAAGAGGATACAATGAAACGTTCTTATCCGTGTATGTGAAGAGGGGCGTTAAGTTGAGTGCGTGTGTAAAAAACAGTGCAGAATTGTTTTATGTTTAAAGGATAGATATTCTCTTACAAAACCAGGCTTTAAGTTGAAGTGCCTTTTAAATTTATTATCTACAAATATTATGTTGGATGAGGCAGTAAAATTTTACACCTGGCTTGATATTACAAAATGTTTAAAAAGATGAAGTAAACGCCTTATTCAATTTAAAACCTACAAGGATAAATACGTTAAGAAGACAAAATATTAAACACATATATAGCTATATGGAATGTTTCTTCTCCAAACAGTCTGTAAACTAGAGGGCCATGGGCCACTTTGCTCATCTGAGCACGGTAGCTTGGAAAAATCAATTATTAAATGCCTAAGTGGTCCTGATTCTAAAAGAGGTGATGTCTGATTAAAACAAACTTTAATCTATGCAAAAGTGAATCTACACTAACTATGCTTACATTTGTTTAAATAACTGTGGCTTATGCCCGATAAGTTTGAACTTTTATTAGGGTCCCATCAAACCCTGGGAGTAATAGTTTTAACAAATACCTGAGAATGCTCTCATATAAACAAAACTCATCATGACTTTGCTGTTCTCAAGAAGATTTTTTCTATAAATTCATATGCAAAACTCGTCCGTTGTGGCTTCGCCCTGCCTTCGGTTGTCATGCATTGAAAAATCTTGCATCTTCACTACAAGAGGATCATTCCATAAAAATATGACCAATCATGGCTTTGTTTTTCACAAAAAAAAGATTTTTCCTATACTGTAAACCATCTTTTTATCGCGTGCGAGAAATTTTCGCAAGGTTCGCAAGAGATTCGTTATCGCAAATATTTCTCGCCGCGAAAGGGTCCTTAGAGTCTTTTTTACTATTAAAACGAAAACAAATCGTCGCGAACTAGTTTACTCTCGGTAAATCGAGAAATAAAGTCTTCGTGAATAAAAGTTGGTTTACAGTATATTCCTATGTAAACCTTGGATTGTTCATTGTGGCCCCGCCCTACCCCAGTTCAATCTACACTACCCGAGGATTTGTCCATTTAAATATGACCAATGATGGCACTGCAGTTCTCAAAGAGAATTTAAAAAAAAAAATCCTATATATTTTTAAGTAAAACTTTGATCGTTCATTGAGGCTGCGCCTACTCAAGGGGATCATAATTTTGTCAAACTTTGGTCTACACTATCTAAGAATGCTTCCACATAAATATGACCAATCATAGCATTGCTGTTCTCAAGGAGATTTTTAAAGATTTTGCTATGTATTCCTTTGTAAAACTTTAATCGTCAATCGTTGCCCCGTTCTACCGCCGGGGGTCATGATTTGAAAAAAATTAAAACTTCACAACCTGAGGATGCTCGTGTGAGCTAAAACTATTACATTTTAGAATCGTGACATAGTTTGTGAAATGTTATGGACATCAAAGCAAATGAAGAAAGAAAATAACAAATAAGTACCGAGCTAAAAAAATCGACCTTGCTACACTATAAATGAAAGTACGTGTATTTTACAATACCTTAAACCTCTGTTTTCACGCTGCATTGGATTTAAAAAATCTTGTTATTATGTTCCCCAAACGGAGTATGGGAACATATTGTTTTCGTTGGGTTTCTTTTTCCCTATCAAGGTCATCATTCTCCAACGGAAGACCTCATTGTTTTCGTTCGGTTTCTTTTTCCCTATTTTTATTTTTCTTACCGATTTCGTGCACGCGATTTTCAGAAACGCCTCTGCCGATTTTAATTAAACTTTCAGATTTGATAGATATTCATCTGAAACTTGTCGGCAATTTTCGTCGTTGATGACGTCACTTCCGGTCGTGAGATATGGACGATTTTCTGATTTTTAGGCGGACGGCTTGTCCTAGGATCTCCTCCTAAACGACTTAAGATATTGAGTTGAGATTTTCAGTGGAGGTAGATGAAGAATTGTACATCTGACATTTTGCATATAAACCTTTCCAGGGGAAAAGGCATCGATGCTCGCCTGGGTTCAAAAAATAGGTTTACAAGCATCTCGCAAAATCTGACACGTTTATTTTTTTTATGTCTTTTACT
Organism: Saccostrea cuccullata; assembly: GCF_032062105.1. Taxonomy (NCBI): domain Eukaryota; kingdom Metazoa; phylum Mollusca; class Bivalvia; order Ostreida; family Ostreidae; genus Saccostrea; species Saccostrea cuccullata. Next base: position 190,991 of record NW_026922636.1, read on the forward strand.
TGATGATATTTTGTTAAGACAAATATAATAAATTATATATGCAGTATAATAAGTCCTTCCATTTGATATCATAAAAATGGGGTTAACCCTTCAATTTAGGGGCCTAAAGGGGCCAAAACTCTCTCATATATAACTATAAATTGATCAATACTTTAAAATACATTACTGAGGCTAAGATATTCATCTGAACAATTTGCGACAATTTGCAACAATATATAATACAATTTTGATCATATGTTATGCAATGAGGGGTATCCGGCGGCTATAATGCTAAATCTTTGACGCTTTATACATGTATCTCGAAGAGCGTAAATATTCTGATAAGCAATATTGAACAAAGGATGGTCAGAATATGGTTCTGAACAATATTGATACTTTTAATTTTTTTCATTTTTCGTTTTTTCCGTCGACACTTCCGTTGAAAACTGGAAGTAGTTCAAATATAACAATTTTTCTTTCTTTTTATAATGAATGGAATTGTTCATTATAAAGATTTAAAACTTCTTTGACGTCATCCATTGTTATCAGTCTACATATTTTCTACCGATTCAACTAGCACTAGTTGTATATTTAAAGATCCAACTGGCCATCAGTTAATTACACATCTCCTATCGGGATGATTACAATTATCAGAGACGGGCACCTGTTCCTGTGTCAAAGATTTAAGATCGTTGTAAATTCTCTATCTTAGTATAATGATTTTATTAAAGCAATATCATTTAGAAAGTTTAAATCTCCTATATATTTTTTTTTTCTACAAGAGGCATGTATAAACGATTTATTTATTCTTTTAATAAAAAATGAATTTAAAATAATGTCTTTCAAAAACTAAATATCCTGCAATTTTGACAATGATATAATTAAGAAACGATATTGATCAGTAATACTTGCGATCTTCAAGAAATTGTTTAAATAATATAAATTCTGTCTCATCAATCAAAACTATATATTTCCACGAAAAAATACACGTATAAGAACTATAGAATGTTATACATTTATTTAAATTCTGAATTGGTTATCGGATCATCATGTTTTATTAATTAAAGAATTTTTGTTTTCTAAATGTTAATAAAAAATTAAAAATCATTTTGAATAAGTCTCACATATTTTATAAAATAATAATAATTACTTAGACATATTTTAAGGTACCCGAATTTGATCACAATAAGTAAAAAAAAACACACAATTAAGATTGAACAATAAATCTTTATTCATAATATTGCTTCCTTGTTATGGAAAAATATCTGATTTTTTGATAATACGCTAAAGAAAAAAATTGCTAAATTGAAACTTAAATATCACTGAAAGGTGGCGGAAAGGTCACTGAAAGACGACAGAAACGTCACTGAAAGTCGACGGAATGGTCACTGAAAGACGACAGAAAGGTCACTGAAAATCGACGGAGAGGTCACTGAAAGTAAATGGAAAGGTCACTGAAAGTTGATGGAAAGGCCACTGAAAGTTGACGGAAATGTGTCCGCTGAATGATGACTGAAAGGTATCTGAAATGTGACAGAAAGGCAACTGAAAGGTCACTGAAATGTGCGTGCCATTCAGTGGCTGAATGGCCACTGAAAATTCACTGAATGCCGCCTTTCAGTTTTAACTGAAACGTCTTGTTTCTTCCTGTGGGGGATACTGAGGACCTATTCTAACCCGGATCCCCACGAGGCCCAATGCATATGACAAATAAAATATTTTCTCCAAATTTGCCACACTATTAGAATTAATTTCCAGTGCACACGGAATACGTTGTATTTCCATTAGTGTACTCTTCATAATTAGAGGTGCGTTTGGTCGTCTGACTGGGACAGCATTCATTTGGCATTGCGGATTATACAAAACATGCCAGTATCAATTCAATTTTAAATGTTAAGTGCATTTGTCATTCTAACTGTAATAATGGGTTATTTGTTATATTTCAAACTGTAAATAAATTAAATATGAAATAACTTAATAAACAAACTTACTGTCATAAATAAATATTAATTTAAACTTAAACTCCATTTGATAATTACATTTACTAAACTTACTTCGTACACTGCATGGTAGTACTTATTTTAGATTTAGAGTTATCTTTTCTTAGTTAGAACTCTTTAGTTCATTCAGGAATTTTCAGGAGAACCAGTCTAGGTCAAGCATAGTCTATTGGCTATTCTTGTTATGGAGAGTTTTTATTGGTAGGTCATTGAGGTCAAATTCCTTAGTGAGTTTTCATTTGTTATTCTAAAATTCACTTTGAATCTAGCCATAAGCCAGAGCGCTAGTTTATTAGTATTGTCTGATATACATCTAGATATAATTCTTTTGTGACTGGACATAAGACCTGATTATAGTCAAATATGGTTTGGACGTGACGCCCTGATTTATTAGAGGACAGCCTAGGTCCACAACTTGGGTTGTTATCCATTTATATTCTTATCATAAATATTAAAGAACCCACATCAACATAACCTGTGTATTCGTATCGTTATTGGGAAAACCCGGTTACAAAATTTGGCGCCCAACAATGGTGTTTGAATATCCCGCCTGAAGATGACGTCACAGCGCATACCGGAAGTCGCCGAAAGTTACCATGCTTTCTAAACATTAGGCCTACAGTGTTGTGACTTGTGATATTATTCGTTGGACTTGGCTTCCATGGACAAGCAGTGAAAGACTTCGTTACCAGACTTCGTGTGGTAAGAAAGCAGAGACAAACAAACATTGCTATTGCATATTTGACTCATTTATCAATTGTTTAGTTTGCATGTAAACCACGTGGTATTCCGAACAGCTGATTTTCATTTTTACTACGAACAGCTGATTGTAGTAGGTGGCTGTACTGGTATTTGAGCGCTCACATTCACAATGACATTGTTTATTATTTTGTTTTCAATTATTCCAGGCCTGTGTGTGTGTTTATTCAATTCTTGATCATGTCTATTTCATAGAATTTTTTTTTACAATGATATAAACCAGAGTAGTTGGTGAAAGTGAAAGTAAAGTGGAAGGAAGAGTAGTAGATAAATAATACCTATCTTCTCCATTGACCTTGACCTTTACATTACAGAACAGGCAGTTGTACAGTTGTTGGTAAGCATTCCATTGGTTTAGCATTACTGTTGCTTTACATTTTCAGTTCTATTTTTTTTTGTTTATCATTTAGGTTTATTGAAGTCTAGATAAGACTTGATTAGTTTAGCAATTTAGTTTAGTTAGTTGATTACTAACCTCTGCACTTAATTAAATAAAAAAAAATTAAAAAAGGTCAAAAATAAACAGATAAACAAGACAAACAAATAAATTAAACAAATAAACAATAAAAAAGCTGGTTTAAAAGAGTAAATCAATAAATTAAATTAAATTAAATTGATTCAAAATAAATTAATTTAAAAAAAAGTTTATTAGAATTTCATATTCAGAATAAATTGTAAATCATGTAAAACAGGGATATAAATACAAGTTATAAATCAATAGCAACAAATTTAAAATAAAATAAAATAAAAAAGGGAATTAAAAAGAGTAGACACCAGGTATAGTCTGTCTGTCAGTAGCATTTGGTTGTGTGTCTGTCTGTGTTAAAATTGAAATCATGGTGTGAAATTTAGAGAATTAAGTTTCATTTCCTGGAAAACGAATTGTAATAACAGTTTGTTTTCATCACTGTTCTACGGAACATTTGTCGCGTTTGTTTTCATTGAGTCGTGCGGTTTCTTGAATTTGACGCGCAATTTTTTTTTTACTGTGCATATTTTTTTTTTCTTTCCATCTTCATGAAATCTTGTGAATGAATGCATTTAGTTTCCGGAATTTATTTGCACTACTGACTGTCATAAAATATCTTCAACCTGTTTATTGCGAACAAAGATATTACAACCATTTTCAAGAAAAGGAAGTTGATTCTATGTCAAAAGCATTCACAGATCTTGGTCTTCAACCAAAAGCAGGAACACCAGAGGAATTTAAGAAATGGCTATATGACTATGCAACAGCAGCTAAACCAAAAGTGAAAAGCGAAAGATCAACACATGGTGCAACTAGTGCAGAAGCAACACCTCATCATTATGCCTTAGAAAAATTTCCAAGATTACCTTCATTCAGTGGACAAAAAGGAGAAACAAACTTTGATATATGGAAATATGAAGTTCAGTGTTTACTGAAAGAAAATTATTCAGAATCTGTAATTAACCAAGCCATAAGGAGATCGGTCAAGGGGCAAGCTGCTCGAACTGTTATGGTTTTAGGACCTGATGCAAACATTTCGGATATTTTGACGAAATTCGAAAGTGTTTATGGAACTATTCATAGCAAAGCTACAGTACTTTCCAAATTTTACAGTGCTAGACAGCAGGAGGAAGAAAGTGTAGCTGCATGGGGCTGTAGATTGGAGGACCTTTTGAATAAAGCTATAATTTAAGGACTCGTACAAGCTTCAGCAAGGAATGAAATGTTGAAAAACATGTTCTATGAAGGACTCAAAGCAGAATTAAAGGATGCAACCAGATTTATATTTGACAAAATCCCCAACTTTGATGAACTTAGACATGAAATTAGGATTAAGGAAGAAGAGCTGAATCTGAGAAAGAGATCAAGAAAAACCGAGAGAACACAGGCTATTGCTACAAGTGATGAATTTCAAGAGATTAAAGCAATGATCCAAAATCTGAACAAAGATGTCACAGAAATGAAGAGGAAAGTTTACTCAGCTGATAATGACCAAGGATACCACCAACAGAGGTCAAGTCAATATGCATCACAACGTTTTAGGGGAGCTAGGAACAGTGTTCAACCAACAACTTACAACACAATGAGGCCACCACAAGACAGTGCTCAAAGAGGCCCTGTAGTTTGTTATCGTTGTGGGCAAGAAGGACATGTCAAGTACGGATGTCGTGTACTCTTGGACCATAACAGAAGATCTTTAAACATGAGGAGGCCTATGGCGAGACGCGGCAGATAGGTCTGATTAATCAACAGCGTCACAATTTGGTAGGAGAGCCGGTGGAAGTTTCAATTAGGATTGAAGATGTGGAAACGCATGCACTTTTGGACACTGGTTCAACAGTTTCTACCATGGCACTAAGTTTTTATGAGGAACATTTTGCTGATAGACCTATTCGGAACATAGAGGAATTGTTTGAATTGAAATGTGCAGATGGCAGTATTTTACCATACCGAGGATGCATCGAGGTGAAATTACATGCAGAAGGCTTAGGAGATGGGAAACAACATAAGAGACTTTTCCTGATTGTTGATGACACGGATTATCATTCGTCAGTGCCAATTTTACTTGGAACAAACATTCTTAAAGCCTTGATAGAAGATGCTAAAGCAGAACTTGGTGAAAGATTTCTACAGCGAGCAAAACTCCAGACAAATTGGTATCTCACATTTAGATGCATTGGTTTGAGGGAGAGATTCTTAAGGAAACAGGATCAAAGACTTGCTGTTATAAGATCTGCTCACAGGGAACCTGTTATCATTCCACCCAACACTACAGTGAATATTGAAGGGTTTATGGACAAGAGGTTTCCATATAATAACACCAGTGCCATTATACAGCAGATCAACAATTCAAGAACAATAGCAGATCTAGATGTTACACCAACTGTTACACCTGTTTCAACAGGGGGGGGGGGGGGTTGTAATAACGGGTTATTTGTTATATTTTAAACTGTAAATAAATTAAATATGAAATAACTTAATAAACAAACTTACTGCTATAAATAAATATGAATTTAAACTTAAACTCCATTTGATAATTTAATTTACTAAACTTACTTCACACTGCATGGTAGTACTTATTTTAGATTTAGAGTTATCTAATCTTAGCTAGAACTCTTTAGTTCATTCAGGTATTTTCAGGAGAACCAGTCTAGGTCAAGCATAGTCGATTGGCTATTCTTGTTATGGAGAGTTTTTATTGGTAGGTCACTGAGGTCAAATTCCTTAGTGAGTTTTCATTTGTTATTCTAAAATTCACTTTGAATCTAGCCACAAGCCAGAGCGCTAGTTTATTAGTATTGTCTGATATACATCTAGATATAATTCTTTTGTGACTGGACATAAGACCTGATTATAGTCAAATATGGTTTGGACGTGACGCCCTGATTTATTAGAGGACAGCCTAGGTCCACAACTTGGGTTGTTATCCATTTATATTCTTATCATCAATATTAAAGAACCCACATCAACATAACCTGTGTTTTCGTATCGTTATTGGGAAAACCCGGTTACATAACTAAGAATAAAAGAACTAAAAGACATATGAAAAAGAGCGAAACCCCTAACTTTATCGTCTATTATTAAAAATACGACATTTCCGAGGTATGTGTATTGACTTAAAATGTACCATTACGAAAAATAGATATATACGATCACCAAAAGATGTAAATCAATATCCTCGTCATCTCTACTCTTCATTTAAATAAACCGTTCACGGTAGCCTAGTGGTAGAGCGTTCGCTTCGTGATAGGGAGGCCCGGGTTCGAATCTTGTTCCCGGCGCTGCGTCAAACCTAAGACGTAAAAATAGGTAGCGACTGTTCCTTCGCCAAGCGCTCGGCATTAGAAGTGAAAATCACGGGTCTTTCGGATATGACCTTAAAAACGTAGGTCCCGTGTCACGGTAGGCGCTGGCACGATAAAGAACCCTCACTGCTCAATGGCCCTGAGTGCCGAGTATAGGTCTAAATTTAAAGCCTTTCACCGGCATCGGTGACGTCTCCATATGAGTGAAAAATTCTCGAGAGGGACGTTAAAACAATATACAATCAATCAATACAATCATTTAAATAAAGTCCACAACAATAAAATATTTCATATGCATTTTGTTAGGATTTGTTCATCGACATTCAATGTGTTGTTCATATGTTTATGTTACGTTTGTTCCAGAAATCCCGCGAGATCTGTACCTTCCCCGACTTTTTCACAAAAGAGTGCACTAAGAACTATAACTCTTCCATGGTGGAAATAGAACGTATTACCGTAATAACTTCACATTTATTGTGTTTCAAATGCACTTCCATTGCTCACAGAAATAAACAATTCCTCCGAATTACGCAAACTTTTAGGAATGTTTTCGGTCTTTAATCTCGAAAACATCACTTTACAACACATAAATACATTATCACCTTGAATCCTAAACTGCATTACTTCTTATTGCTAAATATTATTTCAGGGTCCGTTATCAGTATCTCCCTTCAAACTATCCGATATTCATCTCTGTTTCATTCTTTTCCGGCTTACTTCCAAAAAGAACTTGAATAATTGACAGTTCATCTAGTTTTTGACACAATTTTGATTGCAGATCTTGATATAGAATTTTTTACAGCAGGTTCAGCATAACACCGCCAAACGTTGTATATGTTTAAGCACTATTGCAAGTAGAAGGATATGGAAATAACGAACAGTATTCAATCTCAACGTCCATGAAACAAATATACAAAATAAGAGCAGAGCAAACACGGACTTCCGAAACATCAGAATTGGGATCAGGTGCCATGGAGGAGTGAGCATCCCCTGCCGACCGGTCACACCCACCGTGTGCTCGTTGTCATAATCAGGAAATAACGGAAAAAATCCGTGGTCAATTCAGTGTATAAATAATGGACTAACAATTGGTATGAAAAACGTCAGTCAGCATTTCATTCAATGATAAATTGTATTTGCTGACATGGTCATTGTATCAACCATAGAATTTACGAAATGATGACTTTAAACGAGACTGTTGATATTCTTGTTTCATCAACTTGCTTGTCAATAATTTACCTCGTTTAAGAAATTGTTCATAAGTAATGTCCGAATGGAACTCCATAAGTATTCAACGCTTTTCCTTATGATGTGTAATGACAAAATCTCAACCTTTTATAAAAAATCCTGTAGTTTTCTTCAGCTTTCAGCTCTCACCTTTCTAATTAACATCTGATTTAAAAATATCCTTCATCTAATTTCATGAATGTTCAGTTCAATGAAAAGGGTTAAAATGAAATCAGCACCATGTAGTTTCATGCTCACTAGTCCATGAATAAAAGGGGTGTTCGATTAGGCTATTGTTTTGATTCACGGTTGGATTTTTTATTTGGCTACATCATACTGAATTACAGCAATTTGGATATTTGAATGGGTAAATGTTTCTTTGGGGCCCAAAGTACGGAATTTTTAAAAGTAAGATAAATAACTCGATAGTGTTGAATAGATTACAGAAAACATCCCCTCATTCGGCCTTCGGCCCTCAGAGAAAATGTTTTCTCTAAACAATTCAACACCATCTCGTTATTTATCCCTTCCTTAAAAAATGCGTAGCGTCTCAATATATCCATCGGAAGTACGGTTTGTTCCAACCGGAAGTTGCCTAAAATTAAGTATTTTCCATCGAAACTTTCAGGGATGATTAGTACATGCTTGATGTAGAATTAAAAGTCGTTTTTAGCACATATGGTCGCACCGAAATTGAAAAAGAACAACCGGAAGTTGATTGGAATTGATGGATCCTACAAAATTTTGTGTTTCTTAACATATTTTGAAGAATTCTTGTGACTTTTTGACATTTTTTATCCTATCATTGGAATTATCAAAACACGGGTCTTATTCCATCAGATATCGGACGGAAGACCTAGTCTTTGCTTGCAACGAGAGAGCATCTAGTTAAGGTCTTCCGTCTTCAACGGAAGACCTTATTGTTTTCGGTTTGTTTCTTTTTCCCTATTATAATTTTTCTCACCGATTTTGTGCACGCGATTTTTCGGAAACGGCTGGCCCGATTTTCACCAAACTTTCGATATTCATCAGAAACTTGTCGGATTTTTTTTTTTTCGTTGATAAAGTCAATTTCGGTCGTGAGATATGGAAGATTTTCTGATTTTTAGAGGGTCCTCCTAAACGACTGAAGATATCAACTTGAGATTTTCAGTGAAGGTAGAAGAAGGATAGTAGATGTGAAATTTTATATATATAGCTTTGCAGGTAAAAATGCATGGACGCTCACTTGGGTTCAAAAAATAGGCTCATACGCATATCGCAAAAATTGATACGTTTTCTTTCATATCTTTAACTGGTTAATATTTTATTCAGATATATATATAATAATAAATGTGCAATATAGTAAGACCTTTCATTTGGTATCACGAAAATAGGGTTAGCGTTTCATATTAGGGGCATAAAGGGACCAAAACTATCTCTTTTTTAACTCTTTAACTCTTTAATGTTCAATATTTTGTGATACATTACTGAAGAAAATATTTTAACTGAACGATTTGCAACAATATAAACTAAAAATTTGATCATATGTTCCGTAATAAAGGGTCACAGGGGGCTAGAATGGTAAATCTTTGACGTTTTATATCTCTAAAAGTGTTAATATTTTGATCAACAATATTGAACGAAAGATGGTCAAAATAATGATCCTAACAATATGCATACTTTTAATTTGATCATTTTTTCTATCGACACTTCCGTTGTAAACCGGAAGTACATGTACATGTCATTTAAATACATGTATAGCCATTTTTTTTTCATTTTCTTATGAATATAATTGTTCATTATAGAGATTTTAAGAATGCGTAGTACTTAATATTTCCAAATAAAAGATGTCTAAAAATCCATCAAAGCTTTCAGGGATGATTACGGCATGCTTGATGTAGAGTTGTAAGTAGTTTTGAGCACATACGGTTGCACAGGAAGTGAAGAGGTAGTACCTATTTATTGGAATTGATAGATCCTACATTTTTTGTGTTTTTAAACATATTTTGAAGAATTCTTGTGCCTATTTGACATGTTTTATCCTATCAATGGAATTAACATAACAAAGGTCTTATTCCATCAGATATCGGACGGAAGACCAACTCGTTTCTCGTTCTGAGATCACATCAAGTGAAGGTTTTCCGACTCCAACGGAAAAGATTCTACTGTTTCTTCTTATTCTTATTAAGGTCCTCCGACTTCCTTCAGAAGACCTTTTTTCCGTCGGTTTCCTATTATTAAGGTCTTCCGTTTCAGTCGGAAGACCTTATAGTGATTTTACTGTTTTTAGTGTCTTACGTCTCCAACGGAAGACCCTTTCATTATTGTATTGTTTCTTTTTCACTTTTATTAGGGTCTTCCGTCTTCAGCAGAAGACCCTTCTATAATTCTATTGTTTCTTTTTCACTTTTATTATACTTTTTTCTTTACAAATTTTGTGCAGAGGATTTCTCGGAGATGGCTCGATCGATTTTGTTCAAATTTACAGGGTTTATGCATCCTTATCTGAAGTTAATTCCAGCATTTCTGTTTTTTGTGTATCACTTCAGGTAAGAAGTTATCGCCCTTTTATCGCATTTTAGATGACCATTTTGTCAACTCAAAAACTCAAAAATCACAGAAGCTAGAGAGCTGAATTTTTTTGTGATAGTAGGCAAATGTTCTAGTTGTGCAACTGGGTTTTCAAATTTTCCAAAAGTGCCTAGTATGGAAGCTCGGTAGGGGTCAAAATTAAGGACACGAATAAAAAGTGAATTTTCGAGACCTTTTGTATCATATCTTTTAAAGTATAAATATTTTGTGAAAACATACAATATTTGTAAATTTTTGTAATATATTTTGACAAAAACGTTTATCTTAACACTCTTCAAGTATATATTATGATTTTTATGTCATATGACACATAAATAGGGGCGACAAGTGGTCAGAATGTAAAATCTTTGACGCTTTATATCTCGAAAGGGGAAAATATTTTGATAATCAGTAATCCAGGTAAATCACACCGTCGCGGTGCGTCTTAGCGATTACATGTGAAAAACAGTCTTGATCTAAAACGTGAGGTACCTCCCTTAGAAAATATCAACCAAAACAAAATAAAATGAAATTAATGATATTTTAAAATTTAATTTTACAAAAAAATACACCCTCATTTACTAAATAATTATAAAAATCTTCAAAGCAATTTTCAAATAGCGTTTACTAATTCTTGAATTACTTTTTAAAAATGTGTTCGTTATATTTAGATCCACAACTTTTGATATAAATTAATGTATGTGATATATATCTATACGATAATGCAAGATAAAACACCCCGTGTGTTATTCATGATATTTGTACTGTCCCGGAGACAGCAGTATAACCATTTATTGAAAATGCGGTAAAAAGCTGAAAAAGTACAAAATAATATTACAAGAAAATGTTCAGAAGTTACATACATCATATACAAATAAACTCAATTTGACTTATGACATTAACTGTGTTCCATACTTTTTCAGATCAAACAGGGGTTGAATACAATAAAATTTTGCAAATATTCTTACTCAAATTATATGATTTACAGTCAATAAATTCCCTACTTAATCTATCAATATAGTTTAAACGAATTCTCAAATAAATGCACTTATGATAAAAAGTTGGAAAAGTTTGGTTCAGAAACCACGTGTTTACATGCATGGCCGAGATGCTGTAGCTAAATTTCCAAAAAATATGCAAAAATGATTCACAGTATAAACACAAAAATATAATACATATCATTTTTTCACCTAAACATAAATGCATAAGACAAACAAATAAAGACTTACACTGTAGTAGGCCACAATATGCCTCAAGAAAA